>NC_058414.1:4571454-4592779 GCF_002201575.2 Neomonachus schauinslandi
GGAAGCGACCAGGAAAAACTAGAAAGCTTGCAAAAAAAAAAAAGCACTCTGGTGTGGGAGGGCAGAGAAAATCAACTCCAAACTTTTTTCCCCCCCCCCCCCCCCCCCGCTACAGAATGACAAGCCAGCTTCATTTCCCTGGTACCGTTCAAAGCCACCACGAATGACGTGTTCCCGGGTAAAAGGACAGCCAAGCAGAAATCCCCGGGATCATAAATATCCTCTGCCCCAGCAACAGAGCGATAGGGATGCAGCCTCTGGGGGAACGTGGGATGCTTTAAAAACAAAACCAAAAAACCACCTTACCTCAACAGCATGGACAAAGCAGTCAGAGGAACAAGATGGCATTTTAAATTGAGACAGTGTCCTGAACGGGAGTCTGTCCCCAGCTTTTCCACTGTCCCTGCCGGGCTGGGCCCCTCCCGGGCTGCCCCAGAAGTAGTGGGCTGTGCAGAGGTGCGGGGAGCTGGGCGGGCAGGGAGGACTGTCTCCGGGCAGGCGGGGAAGCGGCCGCAGGGCTGCTAGGTTGTGAATCAAGCCACACGGGGCAGACCACTCCGGTCACTCCCTGGGCCGGATGCAATCGGCCCCCAAAGGGCTCCCCACTTCAGTGCAGAGCTTGTTGGCCTGAGAAAGCCCTGCTCCCCTTGTTCCTGTGACAGAGAAACGAAACGCGGGACGCCCAGAGCCCGAGCACGCGGGTTCTCTGAATCCAGGCCCGTCTGCCAAGTGTCCCAGAAATCTGTGCCCACAGCTTGGCGGCCTCTGAATGTCAGCGGGTCCTGACCAAGTGTCTGCAGCTCTCTTATCCCCTCTCTGTCCCTTTCCCCAGGTGCAAACTCCTTTTCCCAGGTGCAAATGTTGTCTGGCAGGAGAGGGCGAGTTGTGGGGTCAAGTCCCTGTTGCAAGGAGTGAATGCAGGAGCAGGAATGGGGATCGTCCAGTCCCACGAGGCCTGTCCCTGCTGTCATCACCCCTGCCGGCCCCCTCTCAGCCACCCGGTAGAAATCCCCAGGGGAGCCAATCAGGACTGAGGGACAAGCTTGCCACTCACATGCATTTTTATAGAAACCTACTCATCTCTTTCCGGAAGTTCACATATCGCTCGACAGAAGTTATACTTCCACGAAACAAATTAAATATTCAAGTACAGCTGACACGAGGGGCTCCATAAAAGTGACATTTAATTTAAACAATGAAAATAGGTCTTTTTGTCTGTAGGTCCAAATTTCCAAAAAAAACCCCAAAAAACAAAACAAAACAAAAACACAAAACAATGCATTAATATGAAAGAGAAACGAATTTAGAAAGTACTACTGGGTCCAGATAATTCCTTAGAAATACGCTAATTGTACAGTCTACCATGTCCTCTGCCAAACCCAGTGTGCTCCTGAGCTTCCTCTTTGCTCAGCGTGGGGGGAGTTTCTCCCGGATTACAATCGTCAGCTTTGCTAGAACACTTCGATCACGTTGAAGTCTGTTTATCAATTTCCCTGCCCCAAATCAGGTCTGGCCCCGGTATTTAATCTTCTTCCTGGCCTGAATGCACTTTTCTGTAAACTCGCTCTCCCCTCCCTGCCCCTCCCGGCCGCCCCCCCAGAGGTCTATATATAGTCTCAGTATTAAAAGCTAAGATGTGCTTTTTGTCTCATGGCCAAGTCCACGGCTTTCGGATTCCCAGCACAGGCCGGCTGACAGGCCAGGGGCAGGGGCAGACACAGACCGGGCTCCAGGGGCAGGAGCTCGGAGCCCACACCAGCCGCCCTGCCCCGGCCACCTCCCAAACACAGCAGAGCCTGCAGGCCAGCGACGTCACAGACCCCCAAGACGGAAAGGCAAGAAGCCGCTATCTGTGGCAGCAGGCTCAGGTGGGGCACGTGTCTGGGATTACACAGGAGAGGACTTGAGCGAATACTAAGGCACAAAGAGAAATGTTCCGTCGTGGTTGGTCACCTTCCACCGTGCCTCCTGAAGCCGGCAGTTGAAGGGGCATCTAGCACTGCGAGGGACCTTTCCAGTGACCACCTGGGCAGTGCCGGGGCTCATTCTAGAAGCAAATTGGGATTTGAGACCTCAGCCTGGGGCACAGGCCTGGGGCAAGGGCTGCAGGGAGCAGGCTGAGCCTCCCTCGATGCATGGACATTCAAGCGTCTCATACAGGGCGCGATGCAGAAGCTTTTCCACGGCGAGCAGGCCAGGGTCTCTGCCGCCCCCCCACCCCCCCCCCGCCCATGGTTCAGCCAGGAGGAGAGTCCTCCCGTGGGCCTGTGCTTTCCCGGGGTACAGCCTGTCCAGGGAACGTACGGCTCTCGGTAATGCCGGGATGGGGGTGAACTTGGAGCGCAGCCCCGCGGCCCCAGCCTGTGACCTCAGGCAGGTGAGACTCACTTTCCCCTCTGTGCCATGAACACTGCTTGGGGAGTCGATCACAAGTGCAAAGCACAGTGTTTGCTATAAGGATGCTAGAGCACCATTTACGACCTCCCATGTCAAAGTAGGGGCGGGGGGGCTCTAGAATCAGACTGGGCTGCAGTCTGGCTTCATTGTTAACTAGCTGCGGGAACCTGGCACAGTGGCCCCGTGCCTCAGTCTCCTCATCTGTGAAATGGGGATCTGTAACACTGACCTCACAGTGCAGGGCCAGCTCAGGCTAAGGAGAGCCCCCTTGGAAAGGTCTCGGGCCCCTGCACCTGCCCCCTGGGGGTGTGCTCGCACCGGAAATGGAGCCAGGAATGAGGCAGGCTCCGTCTGAAGGCTGCAGACACCAGGGAAGGGGGCCACCCGGACCCAGACTCAGGCTTTCGAATCTGGGAATACAAGCCTCGTGACAGGTGAGATGCAGTGGGGACAATTCAGTGGGAAAAGCCAACCGCTGAATCCTGAATCCTCAATTTCCTCCTCTCTGTTGCAAAAGAAACTAAGTAGCTCATTGCTTTTAAAAATAAAATGGTAATATTAAAGAGGACATAATTACGGCAATAGCATGAGGCGCTTTCTCTGCAGAGGTAGCAGGGGCAGGAATGCTCCATCAGGCCGCCCAGCCCCTGACCGCTAGGCACTGCGGCCTGTGAAAAAAGCCCTGGAGTGGTAATAGAACATTCCGGCATTCCCAGAGCCCTGCTGTCACTTTTTATATATTCCCTGCACAGACCGAGAAGCAGACCAAAAGGAAGGAGTTTGAGAACCATCAGGGTGGAGGTGACACGGCTCCATGGCTCCAATCTGCACTCTGGGGAGCCTGGCTTCTGGCCCCGGGTCCCCAACAGGTAGGCCGTGGGGGTCACCTCCCTGTCCATCTCGCTCTCCTTCATGCACCAGGCACACCTTGCTGGCTGACTTACAGGCTCAAAATCTCCTACTGAGTTGAGAAGGCCTTCGCTTTGGCCCAGACCAGCCTGGAAAGATAGAACATGGGCTTTATTTTTTTAAAGATTTTATTTATTTATTTAACTGACAGAGAGAGAGACAGCTAGAGAAAGAACACAAGGAGGGGGAGTGGGAGAGGGAGAAGCAGGCTTCCCACTGAGCAGAGAGCCCGATGTGGGGCTCGATCCCAGGACCCTGGGATCATGACCTGAGACGAAGGCAGCCACTTCAACTGAGCCACCCGGGTGCCCCGAAAATGGGCTACTTTCAGTTCTTCACCCTCAGTGCTGTCCACAGTGTAGTATGCCCTGAAGGTCAGCCCTCTCAGGGTGCCTGGACTGAGCAGAGCTGAGGGGGGCCCAAACTCTGGCACAGAAGCCATCAGAGAAGGGAGGGGAGGGTTCTGAGCGAGGAGCTCCCAGGCCCACTTTGTCTTCCTTCTTTACCTTCCATCAACTGACTTCTTAGCTCTGAGCTCTCCCAGGTCCACTTTCAATGCATTTTCCAAAGTGAGGACGTAAGCTGAGCTTTTCAGAAACTTCTGAAGTTTCTTGTCAATACTGGGGGGGTTAACACTCATGGACAAGTCAGGCTGTAGTCCAAGGACTGCCAGGGACAGGAAGTGGGCTGTGCTGATGGTACCCCATCCTGGCTGGGACCACAGGGAGGAGAGTGGGAAAGCCAGCCGTGGCCAGGCAGGTGGATGGCCCCCCGGAGGACCACACCTGTTGCCCGGGCAGGTGGTGGGCTCCAGCCAACGCAGCAGCCATGCTGGGGCCCAACACGAACGCCCTCCGAGGCAGGTATCACTGTCCCCCAACCAGATGAGGGAGGCGAGTCTCAGTAATACAGAATGGCTTGCCCAGCGTCCGGCAAATGGGAACTGCGGGAGCCCCAACCTGAACCCAGGGCATCTGCTCTGCCTCGCTTTGCTTCTTTGCCGGCAAGATGCTTCCCAACCCTGGAGAATCTTCCCTGCCCTGAGGGATCCGTGGCCGCCTAGGAGGGACACGAAAAGGCTTCTGATTCTTGTGTGCCCTGAAGCCCCCTAATCGGGCAGTTACAGTAAGTCTGGAGGAAATTAAATTCAGCTCAGACTGGGGCAGAACCAGGGTTAGGCTAGATGAATTTTAGTGAAAAATAACGTAAACCTAACAATTTTTTCCAATTCTGGTCTAAGTTAACGGTTCCACTTTGAGATATAAAGTATGATAACCAGAACTGCTCCATGTAATTATATGGCTCTATTCGAGGTAATAAGAACGTACATAATAATCCTGTTCAATGAAACCGAGTCAAACTTACTTTAAAAGAAATCTGCATTATAATCTGTTGACTTCCAAGTTTCAATGAAAAAATATTTTCAGTCCTTGGAAATCCTTTCTAAAGGAGTTAACATTCTAAAAACAACTCATGGAGGGGCCCCTGGGTGGCTCAGTCGGTTAGGTGTCTGCCTTCAGCTCAGGTCATGATCCCAGGATCCTGGGATCGAGTCCTGCATCGGGCTCCCTGCTCAGCTTCTGCTTCTCCCCCATAACCCCCTGGATCCTGTTCTCTCTCTCACTCTCTCTCAAATAAATAAGTAAAAATCTTTAAAAAAATAAAATAAAACAATGCATCAAATAGTTCTCAAAAGTCAACCACAGATTTCAGGGTCCCCCAGCAGCCTTCCCGCCTTGAATGGCTCTCATCAGCCCAAGAGGCGGGTGACAAGATTCAAAGCACAGGGCGGCCCACCTTTATGCCTCTATTTCAAACCAGACAGCCCATTTGGAAGACTTGACTTGCTCATCTGTATTTCTTCTTTTTCGAGTGGATACATGTAGCCTATGACTTTGACAAAGGCAATACTGATAAAGTGATATCATTCTGTCAAAAACTGGAATAAAAGCTGTTTTAGCAAAGACGCAACCCTCCTTTGGTGGACGGAAGACGGCGCAGGGATCCCCAGTGCTGGTGCCGCGCGCAGCTGGGCCTCAGCTTCCCCGCGTATAACACGGTGGCGGCACCAAGCAGCCCGCCAGCTTCACGCAAGGGCTCCCACCCGGGTCCTCGCCAGTCAAGAGGTCCCACGGCTGTTGTCCTGGGAACGTCGGCTTGCCTCTCCTCCTCTCCTAGGGGAGCAGGGCCACAGCTCCTTCACCATTCTGGTTCTGCCCTGCCCACCTGCTCGGTCGCCCCAGGAGGGAGCCCTGGGGAAGTGTTGCCTGCAACACTTTCTGCCACACTCCGTTTTCTCCCTGGTCAGAAAAAAATCCAGCGAGGCCCTCCACTGGAAAGCATGGCGTCTTCCCCTCGGTGAGACAACGCTTTGCTGGTGACTCGTTCACACCTTCCCTCCCCCTTACACCAGGCCCCCTTGTCCGCAGGCTCCCTTCTGGTTTCCGGGACCAGGGATCACGGGCTGGGGCGAGTGGAGGCGCACAGGGGGGACGCCAGTCCTTGCAGAGAGCCCCACAATGGTGACAGGTGCCTGGCCACCCGTGCCCAGCACCGCAAGGACCAGCAAGGACACATCCAGGAGCTCTGTGAGGGGCAGGTCACTTAGATCTCCAAAGGAAGAGGAGTCTATTCACGGTGGAGTCGACTTGGGGGAACCCACTCTCTTTCCTGTGCGTAAGGACAACATCAGCCGCCCCCGGGAGACGTGAGGGTGGGAGGGGCGGGGCCACGTAAAGTAGAAATTCCCAACACGTACACACCCCCCTCCCGAGATACGAGTTTTTTTTTTTATCATAAAAATAAGTTTTCGGGCACCTGGGTGGCTCAGTTGGTTGGGCGACTGCCTTCGGCTCAGGTCATGATCCTGGAGTCCGGGGATCGAGTCCCACATCAGGCTCCCTGCTCAGCGGGGAGTCTGCTTCTCCCTCTGACCCTCTCATGCTCTATCTCATTCTCTGTCTCAAATAAATAAATAAAATCTTTAACAAAAAAAAAAAAATAAGTTTTCATTGTAACGTTTAAAAATAGTAAGGGACAAAGGAAAAAAAATCTGGGAATCACCGACAATTCCCCTATCGGTTAAAATTCTAGAATGTGCCCTTCTAGTATTCTTTTGCACACGTATTTATAAATAGACACACTGACATAGTTAGGATCACAGGACAGAGTTTTGCAATCAGGCTGGTCAGCTTCAGGTTACATCGTAAATATCTCCAGGGCACTACACTTCTCTGATGTTTCAGCGCCCGCGAGGTGTCTGTCCACGTGGCCGTGGGGACCACAGTGCTGTCCTGACAGCTGTCCACGTGGGCGGTTTCGAGTCTTTCACGCTCACCGACTGCGCCGCTTGGCACATCTTCCTACGTGAGTCTCAGTGTGTGTGTCTATTTTCTCAGGATACATCGCTAGAAGTCAAGCTTTATTTTTTTTTTAAAAGGCTTATTTATTTGAGAGAGAGAGAGAGGGGAGAGAGAAAGAGAGAGAGCACACGCACATGCACAGGGGAGGGGCAGAGGGAGAGGGAGAGAGAATCTCAAGCAGATTCTGTCCTGAGCGCAAAGCCCAATGCGGGGCTCGATCTCAGGACCCTGAGATCATGACCTAAGCCGAAACCAAGAGTCGGATGCTTAACCCAGGCGCCCGGAGGTCAAGCTTTATTAAAATACATTTCTAATAACAGAAACATTCCCAACAGCAGAGACGACTGACCCATGTGTTTGGTAGAATGCTGTTCCCTAAAACTGGATTTGTTAAGGAACAGAATGGGACCAGGTACAAGTCCACTCAACCCCCCACTTAAGAAACGGTTATGAAGCACGTTCTCGGTGCAGTCCCCACTCCCCGGGACATCCCAGGTTCCCCCAGCGCCCACATCCCACACTGTCCAGAAGCATCAATCAGGTGGAGGATGTCTGGCTCCACAGTGAGAGCATGGACTTTGGAACCTGCCAGTCCTGGATTCAGACTCTCCCTCCCATTGCTGCATGAGCCCCCCCCCCGCCCTGATCATCAACACCCTCACTGCCACAGCTGGGGGGCAGTCATCACACGGGCTTACGCTGGGTGTCACATGGGGGGGGTGCTTATAACTCCCTCGTGTGCAGAGCACACACTCAGTAAAGGATCATTCCAGACAGATCCTGTCTGACCTGTGTTCTTCTGGGGGGGGCACCACGTGCCTAGATCACCATGCTGCGCCAACCCACAGAGGGAAAGCATTTGCACAGAAAGAGCTCATCCCAAACTTCTGCTCTAAAGACTTTATCTCAAGTTTAAGTGGTGGAAATCCCAGGAATTAGGAGTTTGTTTGCATTCCAAGAAGCTAGAGCCCACAGGGAAGAAGGCAATGATGGTGCCGGAGAACAGAAACCACCCCCCCACTACCTCCCCCACCCCAGGTCCACCTGTCCTTCGTGAGGTGGGGTGGGGGCAGCGGGGGCTGACCTCTAGGAGGCCTGGTGACCAGCTCAGGGTGGGCAGGAACCCGTGCAGCCGGAGTACCGAGCTGGGGCCTGCAGTGTGGCCGGGGCTGGGCGCCTGCTTCTGGACCGGAGCCTCCGTGGGAGCCAACTCCTGGAGCCGAGCCCTTCCCAGGGCAGCGCTGTCTTTCAGGGGCACTGGGAATACACACACACGCAGTGTAAATGCAATTCTGATTTGAACATTGAATTTTTTTTTTTTTATATTAAGGAATCAGGAGTGACGACGATTGTGGTAAAAAAAAAAAAAAAGTTCACGATCTTTTACAGAACCAGAAATATTGTAAAATGTTTACAAATAAGTGCTATTTTGACATGAGATTCTGGTCAAAACAGCAGATCGGGGGGCAGTCAATCGGGGTGTGGCTGGAGCAGGCTGAGGGGCACATGGGGGTTCACCTCACTATTCCCGTCTACTGTGTGGGCTCCAAATTCTTCATAGACAAGAGCCTCAACACTCCTTTAGCCTTGTGTTGCTAGAAGAAATAAAGATTATAAGGCTTCTTCTGCCTCATTTACTTGAAAAAGTGAACTAGATCTCTCTGACCGACCGAAACATTCAACAAAGGAAGCAATACTCCTTTTCTTTAGTGCTTCCCAGCTGGGACCGGCAGGAGTGGATTCTGCTGCCCAAGGGACACTTGGCAACATCGGAGACATTGTGGTTGTCAAACAGGTGTGTGGGGGGCTGCTGCTGGCGTCCTGTGGGGAGAGGCCAGAGATGCCGCTAAACATCCTGCAAGGCTCAGGACAGGCCCTCACAACAACGGACTATGTAGTCCCAAACAGCCCTGATTGCAGAGCACGGGACATCTTGTCCCAGGAAGCGAGTACATTGACGGGGACATGTCCAAGCCCCAATGGGGCAATAGCAGTCTCTACATGAACACTGGTAGTCAGGGCTGTGAGCCATGGTATAAAATAACGTGTCCTCACAGACAAATACACACACACATGTAAGTACATGGAAGAGAAAGGAACACATGTTCTACCAGGAGAATTCCACCTGTCAATGAGGAATGATAGAAGAATCAGCCAAGAGTCATCAATACGCAATAAAACCAGTGAAGGGAAGCCCGATGGAGAAAAGCAAGTTAATCCAGTCTCGAATTATCGCCCTTCAAAAAGTACTTCCGGGGCACCTGGGTGGCTCAGCGGGTTAAGTGTCTGCCTTCGGCTCAGGTCATGATCCTGCGGTCCTGGGATCGAGCCCCGCATCAGGCTCCCTGCTCAGTGGGGAGTCTGCTTCTCCCTCTGCCTGTGCTTCTCCCCCGTTTGTGCTCTTTCTCTCTGACAAATAAATGAAATATTAAAGAAAAAATTACCTCCTCATGACGGAGGGAAGAACAGTAACTTTACCACGGACACATTCCGCAGAAGATATCTTAGCCGAGCAATTAAGCTCAACCCCAGTGTTGATTGGACCAACCAACATCAGGAGCTTCCTGAGATGAAGCCTGGGGGAGGATACAGACTCTCTTTCTGTGGTCTTCACACACATACAACCTGATGGGGTCCCACGGGAGCCCCCCACGTGCCAAGGGCGTCCTTCAGTAACTAACAGAGACACAGCCTAACGAGAGAACAGTGGTCCTGTACTGGTCACAAACCAGGAAGGAAGAAGGCCATCGAGAACATTAGAAGGACAACTGAGAAAGGTGACATGGTCTGCAGACTGGATACGTCCATGTGGCTGATGCTAAGGATTCCGTGCTATGCTCCGTTTTTAGGAAACAGACATAGAGGCCTTTATAGGAGTAAAGAAAGGACTCGAGGTCTACAAATCAGATTCAAATGATTCAGAGAAGAGAAGAGAAGAGCGGTGTGGGGGTATCTAAACACGCACACCGCAGACCTTTTGACAACATGGGTTTGAACCGTGTGGATCCGCTTATCTGTGAATTTTTTTTAATATGAATCCAGCACAGCACTGCAAATGTGTTTCTCTTCCTTATGATTTTCCCAATCACATCTTCTCTTCTCTAGCTTGCTTTATTGGCAGAGTACAGCACAGAATACACGTTAATCTATCCTTCATGTTGTCAGTGAGGCTTCTGCCAATGACAGGCTGGTGGTAGTTAAGTTTTGGGGGACTCAACAGTTATACTTGGATTTTCGACTGCATGGGGGGCCGACGCCTCTAAGCCCACCAGATCTGCGTGCATATATATATACACACATACGGGCGATGTGAAAACAATGTAAAACGTGGCAGGGCGCCTGGGGGTTAAGTGTCCAACTCTTGGTTTGGACTCAGGTCATGATCTCACGGGTCGTGGGATCGAGCCCCATGTCGGGCTCCATGCTTAGTGGGGAGTGTGCTTGAGAGTCTTCCTCTCCTCTCCCTCTGCCTCAACCCCCCCTCCTAAAATAAAAAAAATAGATCTCTAAAATGTGTAAAACATTACCAATTAGGATTCAGGGAACACGATCGACCAGAGTTCTTTGCATTATTACTACAACTCCTCTATAAGATTGAACTTATTCCAAAATGAAATTTAAAACAAATCCCGTGTGAGAGTCATGACAGGTGACCCCCTCCTTTCACTCACCACTTGGCTAGCGTCTTACCACACTGTCGACTGTCACCCACAGAGCTCAAGGTCATGAGGATGACAGACAGTCCTTGTGTTCTCATCTTCCCAGTGGCATCCCTACTCCTTTTCCATTCAGCCTCTGTCCTGAGGCGTATTTCAGATGCAGGACGTTTAAGATCCAGAACAAGCTGCACTGGGGGGTTCGCTCACTACTGGGGTTGGCTGAGCCAAACAGCCCGTGCACGAAGGTGGCGCTCTGTTAGGTCTGCCCGTGGGGACGGGCCCCAGAATCTGCCCAGGGAGGCCCAAGGAGCAGACCGTCATGGGGCCGTGCCCGCACCCGCGCCCTTTGCTCGGTGGCCACGCAATTCCCAAGCTCAGCCATCTCCCCAACGATCCCCTTCTCCCTCTTGTATCAGCAGGTCAGGCTGCCCATCCAAAGGGGCTCCCCAAAACGATCTGAACCTCTTCAAGCGTGATGGGTCGACTTTTAGGCCAATATAGGATGCGTATAATTTATTTATTGTCCCCTGGTTTCAGAAAAAGTCTTGCCTGAGCCTATGGGCAAGCAGGGCTGGTGTTCCCGTAGTTTGGGACAGGGCAGCCACCAGCATGGTCTCTGGGGCCAGCTGTGACCCCCAGAGCAGCAACACCATGTCAGCAAGGGCAGGGTATCAGCCTGCACGCAGCTGTCCCCTCGGCTACAGCTGGGTGGGTACGCTGGTGAGGCAGGAAGGCGGGGACACGGCTGCCGGGACAGGACAGGGGAATCTGGGGGAAAGGCCGACTGGGGTCTGGGCGGAGCTGCGGGGGAGGGAAGACATGCAGACTGACCGAAGCTCAGATAACAGTGAGTTCTGAGAAGCCGAGCGCGAGTCCTGAATTGCGAAGCGATCACAAAGGACCACGGTCTCCAGGCCCCCTCCAGGTCCCGAGGACCTAGAAGGCAAGAGCCACCACTGAAGATTCACAGAGGGGGGCTGCCGCCGGGGGCTATGTTTCCAGTCAATTATAACAGTCAAGAAAATGTATCTCTAGATATAACGTCACCCTCAAAATCCCAGCTCGTCTCCAAAACACATCTGCTTTGCGTATGGTTTATACCACCTGGAATGTCTTCTTCTGGGGCAAGGAAGCTTATGTACCATTAGCTGCGATTACAGGATTATAAAAATACTAATTATTGCCAAGAGTTAGTAACGAGTTCTCTTAGAAAGCAGAACATTCACCGGCACCACTTACTTCCTGGGCGACCACGGATCCACAGGAATGACACGTAAGCCAGAACACTGCAGGTGGCCATAACCCCTCTAAACCCAGAAAAACAAAAGGTTCCACCAAACACCAAAAGAGTAAGCATCTGAACGAGGCAGGGGCACAGCTTAATCTGCCCTCCAATAGTCAAGGTCTCAGACAGGGCGGGTAGGAAAGCCAATGACCTCTCTCTTCAGGTCTGCCCCTTTGCCCTCAGATGTCTTCTGCAGTTCCTGGAAGCTACAGAAACAGCCAGTCAAAATGATGGACGGCCTGGGAGTCTGCCTTCATCACCGGGGACAGTGACTTGGCAAGGGGGACCAGTGGTATGGGACGCCTGTCCCGGATTACTCTGTACCCGAACCAGGAGAATGGCCAAGCCTGGTGCCTTCGCATTTTATTGTAAGGGACAGATCGCCCTTTGACGATGGCTATAAAAATGAGTTTTACATGCATGTACATGTAGCCGTGAACACATAAATCTTTTGATCCAGCAATTATACTGCTGGGAATCTACCATCTATCTGCTTTTCTATCAGCGCTCAATCATTTATCTATCACCGGTGCACCTGTGTGTCATCTGACCACCCACCCACCTACCCAGCCATTAACTGACCAAAGGTCTATGTCCGAGAATGTTCATTTCAGCTTCAGTTTGTAAGGAGAGTGAGTTGCAAACCATTACAAGGAGCTTAGATAAATGATGGTACCTCCATGTAACAGCGCACCAAGAGGCTTTGGGGGAGGACGTGACAATGCCCGTAGGGCCTGAGCTGAGACAGACACATAACTGCCCATCTGTGCAGAACAAGGTCACGGACAGAGAAAGTGATCTTACTTTTTATCCTATGAGATCTTGCACCGTGTGAGTTTCACTTTTTGCTTTTACCGTGACCACGGATTACTTTTATAATTTAAAGGAATTACAATTTCTTGGCTTGTTTTTTTGTTTTGTTTTGTTTTTGTTCCCTGGCTGGGCACAGATGAAGTGGTAACAAGTCGTAGCCAATGGAGTCCCACCCTTTAACTCTGCTTTCAATGTGGAATCTGCCAGTGCTCCCATGCCCACAGAATGAATCGGCTTCTTTGGAAAAGGAGGAACGCGGTGGGAGCGATGCTTCCCCGTGAACACCTGTTGGGGGGAAGCGAGCCTCGAATGCACTCAGTTTGTAGGGAGGCCAGGGACAGACTGGCACTCAGTTTGTAGGGATGCCACTGGGAAGATGGCTCTTGGATCAACAAGATTAAAGATCCAAAGACCAATCTTGGGTTCAGAAAACTGGGGGTGGGGGGGGTGGGGGGGGTGGGGAGAGGAGGGATGCCATGAGTATGGCTCCCAGCTGGCCAGGCAGATCTTCTCGCACCATAAACATGTCTAAATGAAGTGCCATGAATTTAAAAGATGTGGAATGCGGCGAGCAGAAGAAGAACTATGCCTTTTCATATAAGGGAGCTCATTTAGGCTCATTGAGCGAAAAGTTCGGCAGGAGTCGTCCCAGGAGCCTCAGCAAAATGAAATCAACAAAAAAGAAATCAACAAAAACCCGCTGAGGATCCATCAGCCTGGAGATGGAAACCTTTGTTATAGAGGTAGGATACACTCTAATCACATTTTGTAATGTGCAACAGAGATCAAAATAATCAACGCTACAGAATTGCAAGTGGGATTTCCATGAGTAACAACAGCAAAAAGATTTGCTTTCTAGGGGCAATCAAACTTAGAATGTAACATGGAGCCTCACAGGTAATCCACAGCTGAAAAACCTATTTTTAAGGCCTGCCTTCAATGGGTTGAAACCTCTCCTGACATTTCAGGTCTGCCTGCACGAGGGTGGGTTTCTGTCATCACCATCCATGGTGGGTATTCCCTGTGCACCTTCTCCTCGCCAGGTATCTGGGTGCTGGGGATGCGGTGCTTAGACTAAATCCCGACCTCACGATCCTTCACTCAAGTGGGGAGACGGACAACAAAAGAGAAGCAAAACCCAGGGTGTCACCTGCCGGAATGAAAGCGAGGGGGCCCAGTGGGGAGACTGGAAGGGCATCCTGGCAGGCAGCCGGGACGACTGTGTCCCTTACCCTGAAATACGAAGTCACTGCACCAAAGACACCATGTGGGACAATTTTAAAAGGGTTGTTCCAGTGCTGTGTGGGTGAGGACGCTGGGTGGGGACAGCAACTGGGAGACCCGTCAAACTAGAGTGCAGGGCAGGAAGCAACATGAGACCTGGGTCTCAGGAAAGGAACCAGGAGAGGCTGTCCAGCTGTGGTTGGTGGAAGGTGACAGGGTGGGTAAGGAAGGAATTCGGAGATTCGCACAGGGCAGCTGGGCAGGACCTTGTCGGAGGCCGAGTTTGGCTCCGTTGAGTATGAAGTGCCTCATAGGCATTCACACAGAGAAGCCAAATCGGGGCTGGAAACACAAGTCTGGGGCTTGGGGAGACTTGGAGGAGAACCCAGACCTGGGCTATCTGCATGCAGACGGGTGGGAAGCTACGACAGGGCCCGTGACCACCAGAGTGCAGCACAGGAAAGAGAGCAGGATGCAGAGCAGTGGGCAGGCTCTGCTCGCACGTGGGTGCTCGGAGCACCCAGATGGCCCTAGCGCTGGGCTGACATCAGTTAGGGCAAGTGTGCTGCCGGAGAGCACGAGGGACAGAGACAGCCAAGGGCCCTCCAGGCACAGTGGTCCCGACAGCAGGGATGACGGGGTAGAGAGAGGAGGGGATGGGAAGGCGGGGCTCACAGAAGCTGGAGAAACAAGCCCGTGCCCCGTGTTGCAGGGATATTATCACAGATGCCACTGAAACCTGACCGTTGGCTGTGACCAGGCGTAGGTCTCACATCCTTGAGAAGATTCATTTCAGGGAACCAGCGGAACCGAAAGCCTGACGGGAATGCTGAGGGGAGAGAGTAGGGACACTGAGTCCCACGGCTGGGCCAGGGCTGGAGAGCAATGCAAACAGAGGGAGGGTCCCCCTGTGAGGTCCGGGAGCTGGGGCTTATCTAGATGCCAATGGAGTGATCCAGGGACCAAGGCAAGTCTGATGACGGAGGACACAGAAGGGGTGATGGCAGCAGCACCGTCCTTGCGAAGGCCAGAAGGGGGTGCTGGCCATGAACGGGGGCTGGCCGTGAATGCAGGGGCAAGTCCACGTGGCCAGAAGGCAGGCAGGTAGGTCCAGAAGCAGGTGGATGGAGGAGTTAGTTTTCTTTGGTAACAGCTCCTCTCTCTTAAACCCGAGGCAAGGTTACCAGGTGTGATGTCAGAAGAGGAAAGAAAAGCTGTGAAAAGTTGTTTTCCACAGGAGTAGTGAGTGAATTGGGAGTGGGAGAATCCTTGAAAGAAAAGAGACTGAGGAAGAGAGAGAGGTGATGTACCTTTTTCTTTTCTTTTTTTTTTTTAAAGATTTTATTTATTTATTTGAGAGAAAGAGAATGACAGACAGAGAGCATGAGAAGGAGGAGGGTCAGAGGGAGAAGCAGACTCCCGCCAAGCAGGGAGCCCAATGCGGGACTCGATCCCGGGACTCCAGGATCATGACCTGAGCCGAAGGCAGTCGCCTAACCAACTGAGCCACCCAGGCGCCCCGATGTACCTTTTTCTTATTGATTCATAACAGCTCTTTACTTAGGATAATGCAAATGTAAGTATTCCAGATATTCTTTCGCAGCTCGTCCACAGCTTAATATTTAACGTATGACATTACTTTCATTATTTAAATAAAAAGATTTACTTATTTATTTTAGAGAGAGAGTGCACACAAGCAGGCGGAGGGAAGGGCAGAGGATGGGAGAGAGAACCTCCAGCAGACTCCTCGCGCAGCACCGAGCCTGACAGAGGGCTCGATCCCACGACCGAGACCACAATCTGGGCTGAAACCAAAAGTCGGATGCTTAACCAACTGAGCCACCCAGGCGCCCCCCTCCCCAATTTTCCTTTTCTATAAGGATACCAGTCATCCTGGATTGGCTCACCTCCTCCAGTGTGACCTCCTCTAAAGTAATGAGGGCTCCAACAACTCTATATCTGCACGTCACATCCTGAGATGTTGGGGGCTTCAGGACTTCCACCTATGAGTGGGGGTTGGGGGACACACACACTTCCACCCATAATGGCGTGCAGTAAAGTGGAAGATCCTAACGCCACTCTTCTTCCGAACAGTAGCTAACTGTCCCAGAACAATGCATCTTCCATGCGCACCCTATGCTACCTCTTGCAGGCTTGGGCTCTGCCCCTGTGTACGAGTTCCAGAGCACAGAACCGTCTCTCCATTCTGAAACCAGAACCACGTGGCTTTTATGACAGCAAAACATGTTTTCTAACATCAAAATCACCCTCCCAAGGGAGGGAAGCAGTCACCACTGAAAGACCGAATCCGGACAGCCCCTTCTGTGTTCCCACTAAATCCAAGCCATCTGCAGGGCTGGACCCCTTTGCTGCCTGACACACCCGCTCCTCTGACCATGGGCTGTCTCCTCTTGGAAGGGCCCCCACCTGTCCTGAAAACACTAGGTGGTTCGGATTCCAAGGTCTGAAAAGGCCAAGTGAATGGATGTGCACTCCTAGTGGCAAATCAGGCTTCTGGCTGATTCAGTGGCTAAGACGCTAGACCACCAAACTGCTAAAACAAACGTGCCATCCGTAAGAGGAAGGAGAAGGGCCTCTAGGACGCAGAGCATAGAAGAGCATACACATGGCAGGTTCCAGAGACGTCGTGTCAAGCCCGAGGCCTGGCCCGCTGGGCGGCAGTTACCACATCCCCACCTGTGCCCGGTTCTTCTCGTCTTTGGGACAGTCATCTACTACAACATCTGTTCGTACAGAAGCCACTTGCCCTTTATTAGGGCAACTCCGATGACTCTGAGGATGGATACAGAACAAGAGCTGGGGGGCCTTCGGGGGATCTGGGTCACAGAGCCGGCTGCCCATGAGAAGAATGTCTTTGGGGCCACCAGAGA
This sequence comes from Neomonachus schauinslandi, assembly GCF_002201575.2. NCBI lineage: Eukaryota > Metazoa > Chordata > Mammalia > Carnivora > Phocidae > Neomonachus > Neomonachus schauinslandi. Next base: position 4,587,995 of record NC_058414.1, read on the forward strand.
ATACCCGTATCCCCCGAGACCAGGGAAACCACAGACACGGATGTGTGTCTGGAGAGCCGACAATCCCACAGTGGGACGGACGAAATGGATTCCGAGACTTCTGCTATGTCTTAACAACCAATACCACCCTAAAAATAACTCAAAATCATCATACGGTGAGATTGACTCAAACGGACACCAGTCCTCGATTAGATGCGAAGTTTCCTCTCAAGTTCTTCCTTACCCATCCCCTTCTGTCTGTGCCTTCTGTTTTGGTTATTGCCCCAGGCTCAGCGTATGACTCAAAATGATCAGCAATGAGATCTCCCCTGGATTCTCCAAGGACCCATACATGCATTCTGCCTTCAGCAACAGAATTCAGAGTCTCATGACCTCACACATCCAGAGCTGCTCACCAGTTATGCGCTTGGTATATAGACTGCAGTCTTGAGGGAATAAGGCTTTTCTCCCTCTCGTGTATTGGGTTATGGGGGTCAGCGACCACGGTGCACCATATCCCAGGGCCTACTTCAAACTCTGCCCAACTGCTCCAGGGCCCCCTCCTCCGCAGTGTCCTCCGGGGCACTGGTGGCCAGCAGGAGCTAACCTGCATGGGTGGCCCCCCACGGCAGCCCGCTGGCACCCCCACCCTGGGACCGGGACAAATGAAAAGAGAGACCCACCCTGCACAGAGCTTGGGATCCGCGTAGGTTTCCAGTCTGGAGAAGGAGGGCGAGGCCCCAGGAGGAAGTCGGGGCCCCAGGAGGGAGGAAGGCGGGGCCCCAGGAGGAAGGCAGGCCCGGCTCTCAGAAGTCCATGGCTCCTCCCCACCCTGGACCACACAGCAGTCCACCTGCCTGGTAGAATACGTGTTTAGTCCCGCACACTTGACAGAGCCCACCTATCAAACCCCCGCGAGACTGCCCTAAAAATCCACCCAAACTTAAAAGATCACAAGGGGGCATATCTCCACATCAGGCTCACAGGGGCGCAGACATAATTACAGCAAGATCATGTCCCTGCGGGTTCTTGAGCCCTGAGCGGTACGGACCCGGATAGAAACTCGGCCAACAGCATAATCACGGAGCGGGCACTGCCTTTGAGGAAACAGGGTCTATTCATTGCATCACATTCATCTGCTTGGGAACTGTCCACAGTTTAAGGCTCCAAGTCTGAAGCTTTGGCAATTTCCTTCCCTTGGATGAAGCTTATACACATCGAAGTGGAGCTCCGAACAGACAAATCCACTTGGCACGTTCTGCCAACAAACTTAAGGATATTCCTTCCATTTCTTTTGAAAAGAAGGGGGAAAAAGAGAGGAGAAGCAGTGTGTTCTCGATCAACTTCCCTCCTGGAAGTGCGGCTCCTGGGGTTGGCAGTCCGGTGTCTCCGGGCAGACCCTCCCAGATCGCTGGCCAGCAGACAGCTTAACCGGGGTGCACCTGCATTATGTTTCCCGGAGGCGTGCACTGAAAGGTGAGGTTGTGTAAACGATGGAGAATTGTGTGGTGTGCGCATGTCTCATGTTTTCTAGGCTGTTTGTCCTGTTGGGGAAAGCACACTGAAAAAATCTGTCCACAGAGGAGGCGTTATTTTTGTTTTGTTTTTTTTTTTTTAAAGATTTTATTTATTTATTTGACAGAGACAGAGATAGCGAGAGCAGGAACACAAGCAGCGGGAGTGGGAGAGGGAGAGCAGGCTTCCCGCCGAGGAGGGAACCCGATGTGGGACTCGATCCCAGGACCCTGGGATCATGACCTGAGCCGAAGGCAGACGCTTAATGACTGAGCCACCCAGGCGCCCTATTTTTGGTTTTAAACAGGATTTCTCTTTCTTCATCATTTTATCTTGAGAAAATTTTAGGCTTGTCGAAAATCTACAGAATGTGGTATCACAATTTCCCATATATTCTTCATCTAGGTTCCCCAATAATGACATCTGCCCCATCTGCTTTATCATATTCTCCTTCCGTAGCTGTCCGTCAGGGTGAGCTGCAGACAGCTGGCCCCTCTACGCCGACATAGCTCAGCGTGTGCTTCCTAAAAACAACACTCATATAACCACAGGACCACGATCAAAACCAGGAAATTCCATCAATACGCTACCTAATAGCGGATTTAGAGATTTCCTTCAAATTCAGCCAAAGTCCCACCAATGTCCTTTTTAGAAAAGACAGTGATATTTCGGGGTTCAGGATCCCATCATCCAGGATCACAAGCTACATCCGGTTGTCCTAGCTCTTCAGCCTGTCATCTGGACAGTTAGTTTTCTGGGATCTCTTGCCTCCTCTTTAAGTGCTTGCTCAGCACCCTTTCAGTGGAGAATGAAATTTAGAAGCCAAGATCAGAGCTCTAGGGTGGACTCACTTTTAAAGGAGGAAAATCAGAACTGCCAGTTGCCACAAGGACCAGGACAACTAAGGGAGAGCAAGAAATCACTAAATCCTGGGGCTTTTGCTCAAACCCAGCCTGTTCTCTCCAGCCTCAGCACCTTGGCCCTCGTCCAGAAGGCCATCAGCTCCCGAGCCTGCGTGAGCAGTGGCCGAGCCCCTGACACCCCCAGTGTGGCCCATCCTGAGGACCGCAAACCACAGGGAACCTCCTCAAAAGGCAAATCTGCTCTGCATCCCTCGATCGGACACGTGGTGGAGTCTCGTTTGCACTTGGGATGGAATTCTCAGCAGAAGTTAGGCGCTAATATCCAGGCCCTTTGTGAATGGCCCTCCCTCCTTCCCTCTGGAACATTCTCTGTCCTCCAAGCCAACGAATGGCTTCTCATCCTTCCATCTTGACGGGAGGCTAGCTCGTAGCTTCCCTGCACAGGGCAATGTCCAGGTCACACAGTCCCACAGTCCCTGCGGACTAGCCAGCGTCTGTCTCGCATAACCTTTGTGGGCTCCTGGGGGCAGGCCTGCGTCGGCTTCGCTGGCCCCAGGCCTAGCACCCACTGCCCACCCAGGGCCACCGTGGGCTGCCATGAGGAGCTCCCAAGCTCCTCGCCCACCAGAGAGCACAGGGGGCTGTCCAGTGTGGCAACGGCTCTGGTGCGGGGACAGGGCTCAGAACTCCTGAAACTCACTCTACCCTGAATGTAATCATCAAAATAAATAGCCCCTCGCAAACTGATATCACAGCATGTACCCACAGCTATAAAACACTCATGATCTTGGACTAGGAACCTAGCTTCTGGAAACTTCCCTGAGGGGAAGAATTCAAAATCTGACAAAAACCACAGCACCGCCACTCAAGAAAGCGTTCTCTGGAGCACAGACAACTGGGAAGCCACGCAAACATCCAGGCACAGCCGAGGAAGTGTGGCGCAGATAAATACCAGCTTCGAGGAGCCTGTTCGAAGGAACCAGGAAAAAAGACAGAAAACTCGGCATATTTAACAAAAGCACGTATAAAATTGTATCTACCTTGGCTGAAACCAGATAAAAACACACACAGAGGACAGGGCTCCCGGGGGGGCTCAGTCGGTGAAGCATCTGCCTTCAGCTCAGCTGATGATCCCAAGGTCCTGGGGTCGAGTCCCGCGTCGGGCTCCCTGCTCAGCGGGGACCCTGCTTCTCCCTCTCCCTCTTCCCCCTGCTTGTGCTCTCTCTCAAGTAAATAAAATCTTCAAAAAAAAAAAAAAAAACACATACATGCAACGGGGCGGGAACGGAACCAAACCGGGCAGATGGAAATAGTTGGATTTGTCTTTTCAGACGGCTGAAATATCCTTTGTGTGGAAGGCCACTGGTCAGAAAGTGTTTACAACATCGTGGAACGGCCTCTGCCGAGACCCAGAGGTCTGACGCGCACTCTCACCTTCGTGAGGTCATAAAACACTTTATCTCGACCTGCAAGGTAAGGATGCACTTGGACGGTGCCCAACGGAACCACACGTCCCCCGTGACCGGTCACGGGCATTCCTGAGGCACAGAGGCCCGCGTTCCACGGACGCGCCAGGCTTTATCCCGCCGGATGAGCTGAGGTTTGAAACATGAACGCAAGCGAGGACGAGGAGGGCACTCCTGGGCATTTACGACAGAGCTGTCAGTGAGAGTAAACATGTGGGGCCAAAAGTCCATTTTCTAATTTCCCCTGCTCCTCGTGAAACTTGCAGACAAACAGTAGCAGTCGCAAGAATTAACGGATCCGCTGGCCAAGGAATATCACCTCCTGCTCTTAGATTTGGGGGAAAGGTACATGGAGTCTTCCGTGGGAAGTGTGTCATGGAGAAAGTGGCTCTGTGATCAGAAACGTCTGGCAAGCTCTAGGCTGCCTCCCATCGGTGGGCTTTCTTCCCTGTAGGAATTTTCAGAGCCTCCAAAACCTGGCATGAGACGTGAATCTCCGAGACGGTGACGGAACGCGATCCTCCCCAACGTTCACAGACCTGCATGCTTCCTTCTCAGGACTCAGGTCAGGAGGATTCCAGAAAGCCCGGGTGAGAAGAGCAGACCCAAGGCTCTCCGTCAGCTCAGCAGAAGCGGAGAGACGGGGCTACCATGCGCGGCCCCCAGAGGCCACCAAGAAACACCAAAAATCTCTTCGTTGACTGAACCGCTCCAGGGATGGTGAGTGAAACCTCATTTGCAGACTCGACATTTTAGAAAACCAACAAAGTCAGTTTATGTTCCTTCTCCAGGAAATTTTCCAGGGAAGCCACAGGACTGACTGGAGGTGGGATGGGCAAAGCGCCGTAAAGTGGGTGACGTCCCCCCATTCAAGAGGAGGGGCAGGGCTCGGGCGGGGGCAGGGGTGGAGCCCGACAGGGAGTGAAGGCAGGACAGAAAGGGAAACCGGGTTTTTTTTAAAG
>NC_058414.1:4592879-4598883 GCF_002201575.2 Neomonachus schauinslandi
GGGGGGGGGGGGGGGGGGGGGGGGAGCAGTAGAGGGAGAGGGAGAAGCGGACTCCCCGCCAAGCAGGGAGCCCCATCCGGGACTCAATCCCAGGACCGTGGGATCATGACCTGAGCCGAAGGCAGACGCTTCACCGACTGAGCCACCCAGGCGCCCCAGAAAACCGGTTTGAGGGACACTGAGTAAAGACGGCTTTACCTTAGAGAACGGCGGGGATGAGCTGACGTGTGCAGGCAGACCCTCGCGCTGGTAAAGGGACTGTCATCGGACACCAGTGTCTTCTCTGTCCCACTGGGGGCCCGAGCACTGCTCTCCTGGGCTCCGGTCCCAGGACGACCCTACAACTGTCCTGAGTGTCCAAAGTGCACCATTCACCCCACTCTGTGCCCCACTCAGACCCCAGCACTCGGGTGACGTGTCCCTGTGACCTCGGTTCCGATATGTGTTCTGATCCCTGAAGGCCCCAGAAAGTTGACATGGGCACGTTCTGGAGGCGCTAAGGAAAAGAGGGCTTGCGTGGCGTGGGCTGGGGCTTCCGGGTGGAGGCTGACGAGAAGGCGCTGGGCTCCGGGACGACGCCCGGCCCCGGTGGGAGAAGCAGGAAGCATGGCGTGTCCACACTGGCGCATTCCACGGCGTTAACTGCACTTGGCCACGGAAGCTCGTTTTTCTCGCCAAAGACAGTCTAATGTAGCAGCACATTCATTAAATGGTAGTTAAAGCCTCAGGAGGCCCACTTTTGATCATTAGTAATGTGCAGAACCCTATGCAGGGCAATTAATTCAGTTCCAGAAAATTAATTTTTAAAAGTAAACAAAAGGAGAAGAGTAGGTTGGAGCGGCGACAATGTTCATGCCCTGTTAGAAATGGGGTTAAATGTGCTATTAATTGTGTTTGAATAACAAATGAAGAAAACTGCTAGAATAAGGCACCAGGGAGCTCCATGGAAACCTTTACTGGCTGCGAGGAAAGGCCATCCTTGACAAGGCCTTCCAGAAGTTTCCATCGAGCTACTAAGGCACGCGATAAATTCGGAAATAGAGATGTTTCTAAGAGCCTCCCCAGCAGAGGGTCCTGCTTCCAGCCCCACGGCCCAACTCACTCCGTCCTGCTGGGTTGGTACACGCCACACACTGCCTCAGTTTCTCCCTCCACCACTTAACAACGCTGGGCCCCTGGCTCAGCGGCCAGTGCGTGCACGAGCCTGGCCAGCCCGGATTGCGAGAGACGCCGCAGGTTCCTCGACACACAGCAAGGTTGCCTGGGCGGCAGTCTCCCCTGCCTCTAGGCCCGCTGGTATGACAGAGGAGATGTCCTCACAACGGAAGCCACTCGGGCCCCGGGTTTCTTGCGGCTAAAGGCACTGGCAGGGTAACCACCACGAGAGAGAAGCCAAGCAACACGACCAGGGCCTTCCCGGTAGAGTGGCTCGGGACCTGCAGGAGACCGCCCGTCCAGTGTCATCCGATTCACCCGAGGCTTCCTCCTTGTGCATCCCGCATCCCGGAGCTTGGAGGAGTTACTTCTCGCGCCTTCTAGTGACCCTCATCTGGACAAACTCGTTAGACCTCGTAGGCATCTAACCCAGCCATTGCCACTTCACAGATTCCCTGCGTGATCCACGTGCGCTCCTGATTCCTTCGATTTTCTGCTGTCGGCTCACGTAAAGCACTCATTCGAAGGGCTCCTTGCTCCCTGCCTCTTGAGAGGGAGGATCGGAGAGAAGGGCTGGGGTCCGTCCTGGGGCTGGCAGGAGGGAAGCTTCTGGAAGGGGCGAGGGCGCCTCCATTCAAGCTGGTGGCGGTGCCCGGGGAAGCCCGCTCTCCCAAGGGGCGAGACAGCCGGGGTCTGCGGCCACCGGGCCTTCCCATTCAGCGACACCTCCTGCCCAACCTCGGAGGCCCCTGAGAGGAGTCGTGGCTAAAATGGGAGGGCAAGGCCTAGCGCACCGGGCCTGGGCATGCCTGTGGGAAGAGCCTGTGGGGTCAGCTGTCCCCAGGCGCACAGCTGGTGACCCGGCACCCCAGGAGGAGAGCAGTGCCTGTACTCACCTCCCCTCTCCTCTGACGTTCTAGGGCAGTGACAAGGGGCCAAGGCTGCGCCCGGAGCCTCAACACGCCTGCCAGTGTCCCTCGAAGGGAAGAGCGTCAGGCATTCGCCTCTGATCCCCTGGGCCAGGCCTCAAACTCTCCCAGCCTCCCCTCTAGCCCCTGTGCGCCTCCTCACTCCCCATGCTGCACCCCCAGTCTGGCTCCAGGCACACAGGAGGGTCACATCCTCAATTCCAACGGTCTGGCCAGAAAGACGAGCCAGCTCCCATCAGCCAAGGGCGCTGGGCCTCCCTCCAGTTTCTAGGCTCTGGCTGAAGCTCAATGCCTGCCCTGGCCTCTGCGGGTCAGAGGGTAGGCGCTGCACCCCTCTGTTGGACCCTTATCACCAGCACTGGGCCAGGTACACGGTAGGCACTCAGAGTTGCTGTCAGATAAATGCACGCTGCACCAAAGTGCAGGCAGACTACACGTCAGTCGTGACTCGAAGAGAATATTCCAGAGGGTCTGACACACTTGGCTTAGCAAGACACACAGAAGGACCAACGTTCTCTGGGTCCACGCGGCACCGAGAGCAAAGGGAACATCGCCGGAGACCCTCGAAGACACTGTCTAGACCACAGGATGGGACTGAGGCCTGAAGCTCGGTCTCACGGCTCATGATCTGTGTCTAACAGTCGCCCTGACCCATGTGACAGCCTGTCTTTTCCAAATGAGTCACCAAGCAGTTAAAAATGCCTTGCTGATTTTTACCACAAAAATTCACTCTCTGACACTGATTTAATTTAATGACCCTCTAGGGGAAAGAATGTTATCACTCAAAGAAGTTCTCAGGCATCTGTACTTCCGGTAAATATGTGATGAGGTGTCACTAAACAACTTCATTAAGTCATTCAGATAAGTTACTTGTCGCTCTGGAAGCAATGGAACGATGTCCTTCACCGAAGCTGTACCTTCAGATACGAATCACTCACCGGTTTAGAGTAAGCCGGGAAAACTCCACATAAAGCTGGAGCCACCGGTTCAAGACTCTCGCGGGGCAAAGGCGGTGTTTCTCCCAACACAAACCACCCTTCACGACTATTTTTTACCGCACGCAGATAAAGAAGTCCACACGTGCTCTCTTTACTGACGAGGCCATAAAGCTAAATGCCAGTCAGTAGACTCTGGTTTAAAATATTAACAAGCAGGGGCGCTTGGCGGGGGCTCAGTCGGTTAAGCGTCTGCCTTTGGCTCAGGTCGTGATCCCGGGGTCCTGCTCAGCCGGGAGTCTGCTTCTCCCTCTCCTTCTATGCTCGCGCTCTCTCTCTCGCCCCACCACCATCTCAAATAAATAAAATCTAAAACACTAAAAAACTAAAATAAAACATTCACAAACAAACCAAACGCTGTTGCTTTAAAATTCACGTAACACAATAAAATAAGCAGAACACCTGAGAAGTTTGAGTCTAAGACAGGCGACCCCTCGAACTCCTCACAAGACTGAAACCCCCACAAGCCTGGGAGGACCCTACAGGAGGGAGAGACGCTGCTGTCGCTGGGTGCGCTGGGTTCGCGGTCTCCAGGCGTGCGTGACATTCCCAGCGACTCCTGCTCAGGGTCCACCTGCTAGGCTGCAGACTCAAGTTTTCCCCCAGGCTCAGGCTGGTCGGGCGGGGAGCAGGGGCAGGCCAGGTGCCACCCACCCACGCAGGTATGGAACCAGGGTGAGACCGAGGTCACCAGTCCCATGCTGCTTCTGGGGGGGCACGGTGGGGGCAGGGGTGGGGTGGGGAGCACCACAGCTCCGCCCCTTTATGGTGAGAGCCAGGGGACCGACATGGGGGCAGCAGAGTCAGGACCCCAGATCTAGGGGGTGGGAAGGCAGAGCCTGGCAGAAAGGACCGGTGGGCTGTCAGCAGCCCCTGGCCACTCTGATTTCAAATCCAGGCAGGGACGGTCACTTCGACCTGGTTACAGCTTCTGGTGGGGGGGCAGGGGGGAAGCCAGGATGCTACTCTCCGTTCTCCAGGGGCTCAGGCCACCATAACGCAGCACCACCCGAGGAAGGCTCACAGAGCAGGTACTCCTCACAGCTCCAGAGGCTGCAAGCCCGAGATCAGGGTTCCCCCTCTACCACCTCATCTACCCCCTCCCCGTGGGGGTGGGGCTGCCACGTGAACTCTCGGGGGGCACACACAGCCCACAACATCACTCCCGCTGTGCAGACTCGGGTCAGCTCAGGCAAGGACGGGCCATGGTGGGGTTGGCGCGAGAGGACTTCCACAGCCTGACCAGGCGCATCTGCACTCCACGGATACCCTGGAGGGAGGATGTAGGGCAGCCACGGAGGGTCCCCCATCCTTCCCGGTGGCCGGCCTGCAGCTCACACGTCCACAGAGGAGCCGCGCCGGACAGGCGACAGAACGACAGCCCCACGAGCCTGCGACCTCGGCAATGCACCTGCCGCCCTCCGTGGGCTGTCCCGTCACGTGGGTGTCCTCCGGGGGGGCGGGGGGGCACCGTGCTGAGCAGGATGCCCGTGTACCCCGCTGCATCACGGCGGCGGCTCCCCGGAGCTGGGGTGTGCAGACACCACGGCGAGTAGCCAGAGAGGGCCACTGCAGGAGGTCACCCAGGGAGCTGGAAGGAAGGCTGCTGGTCTGTCCGCGAGGGGGGGGTCCGGGAAGAACCCGGTGGGGCACGCAGTGTCTCAGGCAGGAACAGGGTCCCTGTGCATGGCTGCTCAAGCCTCCCTCTGCTCCTGCCTCCCCTTCGGACTCGCGGACAGGAAGAGGCTTCTTCTGACGGCCTCGCTGTCCCGAGCGAACGGCCTTCCCAAGAGGTAAGAGGCTTTCTTCTTTTCCCAGCTCACCGCGTGCTGTCCAGTGAACGAGGCAGCGTGAGGGGCCCACACGGAGCACGCTTTACCACCTCGGGAGAACCTGCCTGGACGCGGGCCCAGCTGCCCCCTCGGACTTGACGTGAAGGGAGAAAGCAGAGTGGGCAAGCGGGGCGAAGGGGCCCAAACTCCGGTGGCCATCGGCAGCCACGCCATCACAGGCTGGGGGAACGGCCCCCCACAGCGGCAGTGACGACCCACGGCTCCCGAGCTCAGAGGTCAGAGCCTGGCGTAGATGACCGGCGACCCTCAGAGGGTGGACTCTCCACCAGGACAGCCCGCGGGCTGAGTGGGGGAAAACGGGGCAACGGGAAGGCAGACACCAGGGCCAACGCTCTGCTCCCAAGAAAAACAGCACGCAAAATTCCTGAGTTTCCGGATTCTGCTTACAGACTTGGACAGTCCGTGGGGGTGGAGGCCCGCTTTCCAGCCAAGTGCGGCGAGAGCCAGATAAAATTTTCCTGGTCTTATTTTAGGGTGGGTCAGGCTGTAAACAGGCTCGGCGACCAATCCACAGACAGCCTGTCTAGACCCTTATTTGAAGCAGAAGGTCACCAGGGAGGCAGACATGCCAGATGTCCTGGAGGCGTGTGACAAAGGACCAGCCAGCACTGGCTCCCGGACAGGGACACTTACCTCACCTTCTAAGTGCTGATGGCGGGACCAGGCCGCCCGCCCTGGAGGCATGAGGTCAGAAAGGGAGCAGCCCTGCTCAGGGGCCGGCAGGACGAGAGGACATGCCTCCCTCCTCAAGCGCGGACGGGCATGGGCATGGCGCGGGGTCGGGGGTTTGCAGAGGAAAGGGAACGGTGGGTGTCACCACAGGTGGGGACAGCAAAGTGCAGACGGAATAAAAGAGAGAGGTTCCAGTAGAAAAGGCAAAGTTCTGAAATACACCTACAGACAATAAAGACCATCAAGATCCCAAGAAACACTAGTTTAATGGCTAAAACCAGAGGCTCTGGATCCTACTGTCAGGTACGACAGGCCTGCTGCTCACTCTGGGGTCCCTTCCCCCCATGCTCGCTCTGGGGTCCCGTCCCTCCATGCTTGCTCTGGGGTCCCGTCCCCCCCC
>NC_058414.1:4599283-4631577 GCF_002201575.2 Neomonachus schauinslandi
CACTCTGGGGTCCCATCCCATACTCACTCTGGGGTCCCGTCCCCCCATGCTCACTCTGGGGTCCCGTCCCCATGCTCACTCTGGGGTCCCGCCCAACCCCACCACTTACAGCTGGGCTTCAGTTTCCCAACTGGGAAATGGAGATAAAATTTGTATCTAACCCTTAGGGGTGTTTTGAGGAATAAATGAACAAGTAAATACATAAAACATGGAAACTTCGTAGAACGGTGCCTGGCCTCTAGAGATCATTCCGTGAACGTCAGAAGATGTTCCTGTCATCATTACTATATTTATGCCACCAGTGAGCACACCACGGCGTGACTGAGTCTCCCTCCCCAGCCTGCAACCCGCTGTGGCCCAGGCCAAGCCAACCTGGAGGGACAGCCGCCAGCCTGTTTCTCTGACAAGCTGATTAATGACGATTTGACCTTGGGTTAAGTTACCGATGCTCTCCGCGTCCCAGTTTCCTCCTGGAGGACAATGGCTCTTTGATACCCAGTGCACAGTCTTACTTTCAAGGCAGAAACTCTTAGTTTAAAAAGGCGGCTGTCATCTTCTGGGTCAAGTTTTTCTGCCTTGCACAGATCCTATTCCAGACCAAGACTATCTTAGGGAAACTCTTCAACTATGCGGAAGTTCGGGTGCCTGAGACACACCTCATTTACCCAGAGATCCCGGCCAGGGAAGACCATGTGGTGGGGGGGAGTTTTGTCAGAGGACTAACATTCATCTTTCAGGACCAAATTGTTACCTTTTATCATTTTTATGAGAGTCTTTCTAAAACACATAGATACATCCCTGACTTAACAAATGGAATTCTGGCCAATAAATCAAAAAGTTTCATAAAGTCAAAGGACAGTAGCAAGAGGAAAAGAAGGAAGACAAAAGATCCCATACACTTCCCCTCCCTTCTTCCCAAAGGAATGAGCCAGCGCATCCATCCTGATTCCACAGCCAGGCGGCCTGGCGCTCGAACCAGGGGCGCGTGCTCACCTGCTTCGCAGCTGCCTGGCTTGGAGGTAAGGAGCCCCGCGTCAGCACCGGCGGGCTCCCGGGGCCGCAGAGCTCAGGGAAGGGGTTGGGGATGGCCGGCAGAGACGAGGTTCTGAGCTGCTGGTCTTCTTCCTGCAGGCGTCTGGGAAGAGAGACACAACCGCTCGTTAATAGTTTGCTGTCACCGCCCCCTGACGCGATCCAGCAATCCCACGTCTGGAGATGTGCCCCAAAAAACTAAAGAGGGGCTCCAAATAGATAACCTGGACCCCAGGGTCACAGCAGGCTGCATCGCAACAGTCCAACCCAAGCGTGCATGGATGCGTGAACAGACACACAAACGTGGTCCATCCACACAAGGGGACACAACTCGGCCGCCCGAGGAAGGGAACTCTGACACGCGCTGCAGCTGGGATGAACCCTGAGGACACGGTGCTGGGTGACAGATCTTGTGAGATTCCACCTCTCTGAGGCACCTGGGGTCGCCGAGCTCCTAGCTAGGACAATGGTCACTGCCGGGGACTGGGGTGAGGGGAGTGGGGAGCTTCTGGGTCATGGGCAGAGTTTTTCTGCAAGCTGAGCCAGTCCTAGAGATACATACACAACACCGTTAAGTATACGCAACACTGGGCACTGGTTTACTTCGACACAGCGGAGATGGTCAATTTTATGTCATGTGTATGATACAGGGACGAAAAGTCTTGTTTTTTTTTTTTTTTAAAGCTGCCATTCTCAGACTCCAAAGGGTCCAGATCCCCTCACTCATTAAACATCCGGGGGCGAGAAGCACCGTGAGCATGCTTACATGGCAAACGATGCCCCGCGCAGGGCCCATACCAAGTGCTCTCTCCAAACACGGATGTGTGAAGAGGTTTTGTAAGAGCATTTTCAGGAGAATCACCATCCCCAGTGCCCTTGATGTGATCACCTCTCCAAACACATAAAAGCAGAAGAGGCTTTGTGTGTTCTCATCTGCATCGTGGAACGAATGCTTGTTTCTACAAGGTGGTTGATCGCTGAGTGCGCTGGAGCTAAGTGCTCCGTGTCCTACCTCCCCAGAGCACAAAAGCCCGTGTCCGTGTGTCCTCAGAAACACCCCGCAGCACCCCACTTCACAGCGCCAAGGGCCACCGCAGAGCCTGCGCCACGCTGCCCACTTCTGGGGCATTTCCTGCCAAGAATGCAAAGTCCACTTGTCCTACAACTAAGCCAAACACACCCAGTGAGATGAATCAGATGCAGTAACAAAAACAGCAGAAGAATCAAGTTCAAAGTCAAAGCAGAGACAACTGCAAAGCGCCCTTCTGCTTCTAGTCCCCAGGGCTCTGCTGGTGGCCTCCTCTCTCCACTGCTAGGCTCTCCTGGGGGCGGAGGGCACTGCTGCCCAGTGTCTGGATGCCCACCCACAGGAAGGGAGCACAGCCTGAGCGACCGCTCAGTATTCCTGGTGTCTGCGGACACTACGCCTCAGAAAGCCCTTGCACTGACTGGACCTTCCAAGAATTTCTGAACTGCTTTGACAATTCAACTAAATTAATGATCAGTCGCTTTCTTGGGAGTTTTGCCACTAGAGAAATGTTCCGTGATCACTTTACAGGTTCTCTGTTTACCGACTGATCCTGATGCCGGAGGGGCCTGTCCGGCCCTTTCCCTGGGGACCAGGACGCGCCCATGAATGGCGCGCCCGCTCCCACGGCAGGAAGGAGGTCCGTGTTGGGGTGCGGGACGGCTCTTCTCTAGCGGCTCAAAAAACACACCAGAATGTGGATGTGCGTGGTTAAGAAACGCCACTCTTCCTGTACCAGCCTCTGTCGTAGCCGAGTGTCCGGCCGACAGGCGGTCCCTTGTCCCAGACAGCCAGAGAAGGGGAGATGTGGCCAGGCCCACTGGGACTATATTCCAGCCCCAAGATGCCCCCTAGCCAGTGACTAACCTGAAGCACTGAGTTTTATGATCTGCAAGATGCCAACATTCTGATGCCCTAGATGTTAGCAGAAGCTTCTCTTAATAGGCTGTTGTGAAAAATGTTAAAAACCATGTTGTTTAGGGCAGTGAGACCATCCTGTACGACAGTATCAGCATGGGTTCGTGTCATTACGTGTTTGTCCACACCCACAGGATGTACGACACTGACGGTGGGCCCTGGGTGCCGACACGGCCTTGCGGCTTGTCAAACGTTGTACCAAACGTACCACCTGCTGGGGGACGTGGACAGTGCAGGAGGCCGTGTGTGTGCGCACGGGGAGTACAGGAAATATTCTAAATTTCTCTCAGGCGTGCTATGAACCTAAAACTCATCTTTCAAAAATAAGTCCTTATTAAAAAAAAACAAAAACAAAAACCCAGACGTTATGCTCGGTGAACAAGGATTCCCTTCTGCTGGAAACAGCCAGAACAGGTAAATCCGCAGCAACAGAAAAGCAGGTGGGTGGTTGCCGGGGCCGTGCGAAGGGGCAGCGTGGACACACTGAGGAATGGGGAGGGGCTTTCCTCTGGAGGGGTGGGAACCTTCTGGAACTAGGTAGAGGTGGCAGGAACACAACCCCAAAAGAGTACTAAAAATGCCTCAATTGTACACTGTAAGTGGTTAATTGTATGTTACGTGAGTTTCAAGTCAGTAAATTATTCTTAAAAATTAAAAGGAAAGAAAAAAAGAGTCCTGCGCCGGCTTTATAGCAGTTCACAAGTACCGTCCGAGGCAAAACGAAGGGACATTACACGGAGCTGGAGACAGTCCCCGTTCTGGAGGCTGCGTCCCTCCACTGTTACAAACCGAGACGTGGAAAGGGGGCGAAGGTGCAGGAACATCGGGGGTCGGGGACGGGGAGGAGAATGGCAGGCCCAGCGTGCTCTGCCGTCTGCCTGGCTGGAACACACCCACTGCCCTCCGCTGTCCCTGCAGTCCACTCCTTCAGGACCAGGATCGGACCCAATGGTAGCCTCTTCCAGGAAGCCCTCTCTGCCTTCCCCAGCTTCTACTCTGCACCTGTCTCCGTCGATGCTCCACACCCCACTCCGTGGGTCTCCCCACAGCACCGGGCCCAGTTGGTCTTGAGCTCCTCGGGGCATCTCAGGCTGGGTTTGCATCCGGACTACCCACTCACCAGGCATGGGCCAGTCCCTACCTCCAGGGCCTCAGTTTTGTCACCTGGGCACCGAGGGCCACCACACCACCCACCTCGAGGGCCATGGTGGCCATCGTCCCAGCTAACAAATGAGGATTCAACAGAGACTACACAGAGGAAGTGCTCAGCACGCACGGGAAGTGCTCAACATAAGGCCTCGCTTACAAAATAAATCTTTGTGTGCCCCGTATCGGTCACCCCATTTTTTAACTGCACTTGAAGGTAAGAAACAATGCTACTCCCGCGAGAGAAGTGAGGAGAGGTGAGGCCTTAGGCCCAGCATCCACTCTGCATCAGGGAGAGCGTCTGGTGCACGCCCGCCCCATGCACCCCCGTGGGACCCCCACGGCCGAGGGCTGAATATGGCCTGAACCTCAGGCTCAAGGGCTCCGGGCCACTCACTGGTCCGGGCCTTCTTGTCCATCCTCTGCCCTGACTCAGCTCTGGGCACGGTCGCTGTGCGGGCTGTGTCCCCATCTTCCCAAGGGCCCCCACGCAAGGCTTCCCTGGACGCGTGACTGACAGACCCCAGGCCCAGAGAAGCGCCCGGGAGAAAAGAGCGTCTCCTTCCAGACTGAGCTCCACAGGGGCCAAGAACACAGGGGTGATGCTCCAGAAAGCAGAGTGGGGGGAAAACACCACGAGGGGGGAGGTAGGGAAAGGCCAGGAGCCCAGAGGCAGGCGACCACCCCTGCAGACGGCTCTGTGCTTATTCTGCCGCCCGGGACAGAGCCGGCTACCTTGGGCAAGAGGGTTACCTGCCTGCAGAACACTGGGGATGTCAGACCAGAAGGAGTCTTATAGAAGTCTCTGGAAGCAAAAAGGACCCCCCCCCTCACCCCGACCCCAAGGAAAGGAAGCGAGATTCCCCAGAAGATGCAGTGCTAAGGAAGGAACAGCCAGGGGCACCCCAGCCTGACAGAGGCCCAAGAAGGAGGGCACCACCAGCCTCACACTAGAAAGCCCAGGAAGGCAGGGAGGCAGGGAGGCAGGGAGGCCTTGGTCCCTCACCCCCTCCCACCCCTCCATCCTCATCTGAAAACCTCCAGGGCCCACAGGGACCGGGCGGTGGCCACGGAGAGCTTCTCAGCTCGATTTCACAAACCTCTCCCCCCAGGAGGCCCACGATGCCTTCAGCACCCCCGTCTGCCCATCTCCCAGGCACTCGAGACACACTCAACACTCCGTCCCTCCCCCTCCAAAATTCAGGTGCTCACAACTCCCGTCCGTCCCCCTCTTTATCAGGGTCAGGACACCACCATCTCTAGGCTGAAACAGCCTCCAGGTCGGCCATGCCCTATCCCGCCACCTCCCCGGACACCAGGCTGCCAGAAAAATCTGCCAAAACCTAAACCCAATCTCCTCGCTCGCCTCTTCAGATCCTTCCCCGTCTCTCCCCCAGAATGGCTCACAAAGGCCTTCGGGATGTGGCCCTGACCTGTCGGGGTCATCTTTTGTTCACACCCTTCCGCTGAGGTGTGATCAACATGTAATGTCTACGACGGTGACGTTAGCACAAGCAGGACCCATCACCAGTCTCGCTTGCCAGACACACCCACGACCTGCCAACGCCCTGTCCCCGCTCTCTATTGTGATCGTTGAGGCTCCTCCCTCTCAGCAAGGTTCTCGGTCTACACCACAGTACTGGGACTTGAGGGCTCTGTGCTGCGGGAGATCCCTAGGACTTGCTCACCTTGCAGAACCAACACTCGGGACGCGCTGTCCCCTATTTCCCGGCCCCCTCCCCTCGGCCCCTGGCCTCCACCACTCCCACTCTCTGCTTCTCAGAGTCTGACCACCTTAGATGCGTCCCCGACACGCAATCACATGCCATCTGTCCTTCTGTGGCAGGCTTGGTTACTTAGCATGCTGTCCGTGTCGCCCATCAGCGGATGAATGGATCAACGCAGTATGCACAATGGAGTATCGTTCCGCCGTAAAGAGGGAGGAAATCTGGCCATTTCCGACAACAGGGATCTCTTCTCCCCCCAGCTCCAACTCACCCCTCGACACCCAAATCAGAGATGTGCCACCTGCAAGGAACCCCCCCGCCCGCTTCCAGAAGCCCCTCCCGCCAGCCCCGGAATTTCCAGTGAATCCCCCGGGGGATGCCCCTCGTTACGTCCAGCACATTCTCTCACGAGGACTTCCCTCCCCTGGCACCGAGCAGGCGCTCCATGGACGTCGTCAGAGCTGACCCGGACACCACGTCCAAGCCCGTGGGGCCGAGCTGGACCGAGCAGAGGGTAGTGCTGTGCCTCCACCCTCAGACTCGAGCCCCTTCAGGCCGGGGGTCCCACCTGACAGCGAGGATGTGCACAGGCTGGGAACGCTGCGCCTGCAGGGACCTTGTTCCCGAGGCTGGCGGCTGGCCGCGGGCGTGCTGGCCGTTCTGCAGCAGGGGCACCGTCTCCGACTGCATGCTACGGGCCGGGTACAAACTCTCCAGCGACGCGTTCACGTCGTTCACCAGGGCCTCCAGGTCTACGTCATCCTCTGGGCGTGCGCGGCAACAGCGGGAAAACAGAACAGAGCAGAACTTTAGCAGCAGCGGACAAGCACACGGGCATCTTGGGGATCAGGTCCCCGAACCCACAACAGGTCACACGACCCGATGAAGGCGGGGGAGCGTGACTGAGAGTATACATCCCATAAGGAACCGCACGCGGCATGTGTATCAGCATCACGCCGGCCTCAGCTGGCCTCTGCCTGGCTCCCGGACCCCTCGGCGCGGGTGGGCCCCCTAGCGCGATGCCCCCGCCGCGCCGGCCTCAGCTGGCCAGACCACAACAGGTGGACATCAAGCCCTAACTCTATGCAGCGGGACCTCTCCCTTCCCAGAAACTCTAGAAGCGAAAGAGGGACACAGGAACAGAGCGGCACCTGACACGGACAGAGGCCTCGGCCTGCTCAGGGCTCCAGGAGGGCCAAGCCGCGTGGACGGGCTCACAGGCGGAGGCTGATGGAATGTGCACCTGCTGACCTCCAGGCGCCCTCCTCTGCCTTCGACTGGCCTGAGAGCAGGGTAGGCCTGGTCGCAGAAAAAGGC
The DNA here is from genome assembly GCF_002201575.2 of Neomonachus schauinslandi. Classification (NCBI taxonomy): domain Eukaryota; kingdom Metazoa; phylum Chordata; class Mammalia; order Carnivora; family Phocidae; genus Neomonachus; species Neomonachus schauinslandi. The sequence continues at coordinate 4,606,451 of NC_058414.1, forward strand.
CTGACAGACGCAGAGACGGAAGCACAGACAACGTCAGGGGCAAGGACAGAAAACAAAGGAGGTGTGCCCTAGGGACTCTGAGGGGAACTTCGACATTATCAGCTTGGCCAGGATGCAGATGTTTGGTCAAACAGGATTCCAGATATTTCTGTGAAGGTTTTTTTTTTTTTTTTTAAGATTTATTTTGAGAAAGAGAGAGTGAGCACACAGTGGGGAGGGGCAGGGAGAGTCTTAAGCACACCCTGCTGAGCACAGAGCTGGATGTGGGGCTTGAGAGCTGGATGTGGGGCTCGAGGCCCTGAGATCATGAGCTGAGTGGAAACCGAAGTCAGATGCTTACCTGCCTGTATGTACCACCCAGGCTCCCCTCTGTGACGTATTCTTTAGACGAGAGTAACATTTAAATCAGTAGACTCTGAGTAAGACAGACTGCCCTCCATAATGTGGGTGGGCCTCATCCGATCAGTTGAAGGCATTTAAGAAAAAAAAGGCTACAGTCCCCAAGGAGGGAACAATTCCACCTCCAGACTTGAACTGCAACTCCTCCCTGGGTCCCCAGCCTGCTGGCCCCCCTGCAGATGTTGGACTTGCATCTGCACAGTCATGTGAGCAAGTTCCTTAAAACGCTCCCCCCTCCCCGGATACCCACAAACGCACATCCCGTTGGTTCTGTTTCTCTGGAGAATCCTGACTATACACCGTGGGGGGTACAAGCCAGCACACTCGGAGATGTGGGAGCGGCTGGGGCCCGGGGCAGAGACAGAGCCTGGGGCTCCGAGCAGCCTGGCGGGGCTCGGCTCGCAAACCCCCTTCGGCCAGGCCACGGTCTGGCCAGGAGCTCCATAAAGCACAGTCCCTACAATCACATGCTGAAGCTACTCTGAGTTAGTTTCTCTTATTTGTAATCCACTGCAACCCAACAGCACTGTCCCCTTCTGTGCATTTTCAGCTCTGTCACTTTTCACAACATGGCAACCGTGAACGAGACCCACCCTACCGGAGCGCTTTGCAAGTCAAGTCACCCACAGGCCCACCTGCTCCTGTACGGGACACCCACTCAGCACGACGGGCTCGGGGCCCGAGACAGCTCGACCCTCGTCAAGCCAGGGCCCCAAGCCCCTACCGGCAAGAAGGCAGAGCAGAGCAGTCACCCGCCAAGAGCCCTGCTCTTGCTATGGGCTCCACACCCAGGACACGAGGCTCCGCTTTCTACTGCTCGGCCCACAACCCCGACACAGCGTTCGCAACGGAGCTGCCCGCAGCGGGGTGACAGGAGGAGGCTGGTCATCACGCCGCTCTGTAACAGAGCCTGGCATATGGTAAGCACGGGGTACATGTTACTCAGTACACCCACTGCACTGATACCTACAACAGAATATAAACCGGGGACCACTAACTGGTTTAACCCCCCCTGCGGGGGTCCAGCACCTTGCCCACGATCACACACAAGCGCGAAACAGCGAGCCTCGAATCTGAAAACGATCTTTGCAGCCACCAGTTTGACCTCACCAGGTGTGTGCTCAATGCACGAGCTCACAGACATTTCCGGAACTTGCTCTCCCTGCCTCTCCCACTCGCCACACACACGGCCTGGATGCCTTTGCTTCGGCTTCCCCGCCTCATGAGGCAAAAGGGCCCAAGAAGACAGAGCAAAGCAAAACAGCGACAAAAACCTGCCTGAGGAAGGATGCCTGGCATGGATGCCAAAGGGGCGGAGGGTCTGGGGGCACAGGGGGCCCCACGGCTACAGCCAGGGAGGGCGTGCGGTCGGCTGGGGGTGGGGTGGGGGTGGAGAACAGCTGTGGGAAGGTTGAGGCAGGAGCAGAAAAGCCATGGACCCCCGGCTTCTTGACCCTCCAGGCAACGATGCCAGGGCGGGTCTGAGAGAGGCCTGGACACGGGACGTTATACCCAGTGGGCTTCAGATGGATCCCACTGGGTCCTGCAGACAGATGGACCAACAGGAGAGGAGCCGATGCTTCTGAAATGGCAGGCACCAAGACCAGTGAGAGCTATCTAAGCGGAGTAGACGGGGGCGGGAGGCGTGGACATGGACCCACCTCCCGACTTGAAACCTGTGAGCAGGGCCCCACATGTCTCCGGGCCTGTGTGGGAGAAGGAAAGATGTTGCCTAGATTGGGTTATAAAGAGTCAAAGATTAATCCCGTGGCCAGACAGTAAAAGGACCAAAGTGCTGAATTAATAATTCATAAGTACCATGTGATCAATAACTAATCTACCACAAAGGACAACGCCAGAGTCAGCAGGCAGAAGTCTTGCTCAGAGTTCGGGGGCAGGGAGGTGAGTGGGCCGAGTGGGGCTCACGGAAAATCCGGAACCCCCGGAGGGAGAGGTACGCACACACCGCTGTCCTCTTGTTTCCTGTCCTCATCTGCAAACTGAGGAAGCAAAACTCAGCAGGGACACTCACAAGTCTGGGGCTTCCGGAAAGTTCTAGAATGTGTCCTACACTCCTATGTAGCTGCCCAGAACAGCTGCCTGATTTGAGCTCTGTAAGACAATTAAGTCTATGCGGCCCTCACTCATCCCGTGAACAACCCAGTATATCTCCCAATGGACCATTTAAGTCAGTGTGGGGTGAAGGCCAGAACTCAGGGCAGTTCCCGAGTCAGCCTCGGGTCACGCCCAGCTGGGGCGGGATGCCACAGGCAGGCTGGCCGAGGGGCGCCACAGGCCCGGTGGGGTTTCACCCAGCTGCCGCTCACACGTCCTCAAAACCAGGAGAAAACCCAGCAGAAGACACTGGCCACCCCCTGACAAACAGGCTCGCTCTCTGACAGTTTTCTCCTGAGACCATGCCATGTGTTGGCCCTCCAGATGGGTTTTCACCGGAGTTTTATCTTTTCCCTACGGAAGCCCCTGGCAGTGTCCACAGAGGCAGCCCGTGGTGTCTTCCGTCCTGCCCTTCCGCTCCTTCTCGGGGCCGGCCAGGTCACTCCCACCTGGGTCACCCTGTCTGCAGTCAGGCCACTGTGCTTTCGGGAATGGGAAGTAACTCTGACATTACTGAAAGTCAGTCTGACGGTGAAGTATAAAGACCCCAGACGATAAATGCAATGTGCGTCCTCAACATGCTTTCACCCCCCTCTGAAAGGAATGAATCAGTCAGGATTTTCCTTAAACTCTGTTAAACTCTAGTAAGGACTAATAATGGGATCTTCCAAGCAGGGGTCTTAAAGGACTGATTCCAAGGAAGACATTTATCCATCACGGTCTTTTTTTTTTAAGATTTTATTTATTTGTCAGAAAAAGAGAGCACAAGTAGGGGGAGCGGGAGGCAGAGGGAGAAGCAGACTCCCCACAGAGCAGGGAGCCCGATGTGGGGCTCGATCCCAGGACCCTGGGATCATGACCTGAGCCGAAGTGAGATGCTTAATCTACTAAGCCACCCACGCGTCCCTCTCCATCACATTCTTTTAAAACGTACTACACTGGGGTGCCTGGGTGGCTCAGTCAGTTAAGCGTCCTACTCTTGATTTTGGCTCAGGTCATGATCTCGGGGTCCTGAGATGGAGCCCCGCATCAGGCTCCTGGCTCAGCGGAAGTCTGCTTCTCCCCTCTCTCTGCCTCTCTCTCAAATAAATACATGAAATCTTAAAAAAAAAATAGTACTGCACTATGATATTACGGAAGTCACCAAGACATTACTGAGGTGACTGTCAGTTCTTGCAGAAATGCTTGGAATGGCTCGCATCCTGTGCATCCCGTCGGGTGCAGACGGCTCCGCGCCTCCCCTGCGTGGATCGCCACCCACCCGTAAGAGCCCTTCTGCAGAGAAGCAAACACAGCGGGCGCGAACGAGGCAGATGCTTCTGGAAATGGGTGCTAAGACGACGTGTCTGCTCAGTACAGACTTGATGCCAAAATATTTCCCGTGAGACTGTACCCCTGGAAGGTGCATGGAGGGGGAAGGGAAAACAATTTCACGTACATGGTTTCACGTCACACGGGCTCAGGAGGACGCGTCTGCAGCCCAGACACAGGTCAAACGACACGGCTGCAAATCCAGTTATTAACAGTTATTTCGCTTTCCTCAAATAACCCAAGTCCCACACTGATGCTGACTCTTGTCCCAAATATTTGGGTAGCTCATCTGATCTCAAACTCACATGTGCCCCTGGCCTCACTCCCTCGAGCAAATAGAAGCTGCTTCACTTCTAAAATAGACCTAAACTCAGTGAAATAAGCTCGCGTTTGGCTCCTCGATGATTCGGGGTGAATATCTTCCATAAGCCAAGCCAGGAGGCAGCCGGGCGCTCACTGGCGGACCGCGGGCGCGGAGGAGAGCGTGAGTTAGAGGCGAGGCTCCCACTTCTGGCCCCGCCTGGCCCCCCTCACTGCACCCTGCTGGGCCCTCCGCACCACACGGTGTCCTCTCGAACAGACAGGAAAGAAGACACTGACTCTGCCTCAGAGAAACGCTACTTGCCCGATATGCTCAGGATACACGTATGGACTGTCCGTTCTTCCCAGACCCACGTGAGCACCTGTTACCACACACCGTCTGCCTGCCTCCTCCCATCTTCATACAGAAGGGACGCTCCTGACGAGATGGGGCCCAGTAGCCTTGCTTAAGATGCTAAAACCCCAGACAGTAATAGATTATTAAGAGCAGGAAAAAAAAAAAGGAAAAGGTCGATGGCACTGGTGAAGTTGGGACAGAATAGAAAATAGTTATCTTGGCCTTCTTTATGATCCTGGCACACAGTGCCTAAGATCCTTATAATGTCCTAAGCTCTAAGAGCAACGTGAGCATCTTTTGTTCTACTATTTGGTCTTTTTTGGTTCCTGAAATAGCTCCGGAGCTTTCATAAAGGTGAAAGGATCATCTTCTGTGATATATAACATTCTGTTATTCATTACAAGCCCTTTTCTTTCTTTCTTTTTTTTTTTTTCTTAAGATTTTATTTGACAGAGAAAGAGCGTGAGAGCGCATGTGCACACAAGCGGGGGGAGCGGCAGAGGGAGAGGGAGAAGCAGACTCCCCGCTGAGCAGGGAGCCCAAAGTGGGGCTCGATCCCTGAGATCATGACCTGAGCCAAAGGCAGACACTTCACCGACTGAGCCACCCAGGCGCCCCTACAAGTCCCTTTCAACCACACCTGAGTTTGTATTAATCAGGTGCTTTGGGGGAAGCCACCAGATAACCATGGGATGTGGGCTGGTTGCCAGGGGGACCAACAGTGGGACTTGAGAGTTGGGAGGCTCAGCCCCACTCCCCGACCTCAGGGAAGAGGAGACAGGGGCTGGAGGTCGAGTTAATCACCAGTGGCCAGTGACGTAAGCCATCATGCCTATGTAGTGAAGCACGTATATAAAAAACGCTAACCCCCAGGGTTTGGAGAGCCTCTGGGTAGGTCAACACATAGAGGCGCTGGGAAGGTGGTGTGCTGGGCACGGAAGCCCCGAACGCCGTCCCCATATCTCGCCCCACGCCTCTCTGCCGCCTGACTGTTCCTCAGCTGCATCCTTTATAATAAACGAGTACTCTAACCAGTGAACTCTCTGCCTGAGTTCTGCGGACTGCCCTAGTAACTGAACCAAGCAGGTCGTGTCAGAATGAAACGGCATCGTAGGACACGCCCAGCTGGTGTCAGAGAATGCTTGATGTGGAAAGAAAGCCCGCACGTCTGGGGTGCAGAAGTGCTGGGTCAGCACGGAGAGAAAAAGGGAAGCTCTCAGTGCTATAGCCAGAAAGTCCCAAACACATGCGGAAAGGTCAACGCTCTTACACCTTTCTATCTGGACAGGAACAAGAGGTCCAGCCTGCAACGGAGCTTTCAACCTAAACCATGCTCACCTGGCAAACTATGTTTGTCGACCTCTAAGCCATTTAAACCTCGTGCAGACAGAACTCAACATTCGACTGACATACCTTCGGCACACCAATTACTCTTCTCCTTTCACAGAATCCAGCCACAAGGATTTAATTTTTAATCGGTACTGTTAGGCTGAAGTAAGCAGAGTAAGAAAATCAGGTGTTATATGCCCTACTCATATTCTTGATAGTTAGATACTCAGAAAACCGAACAGATCCTGACCACCCCTCCAAGTACACGGGCAACTTTCCAATCCTGTCATCTGAAAAAATATATCCAACAAAGCTTTATCGTAATGGTTACTACAGGCAGGCAGGATTTGAAACACGAAATAAAATCCCTGGAAGGATCCGTCTGGCATATACATGTAAATACACACACAGCTTCGGCCATATGCTCACATCTCCTGACCTTTCCGCACGTCTATACGAGAAACTTCATTTTCCAACCTTTGTGGGAAATAGCGCTCTCCACTCCACCCGCCCTCCCCCAGACAATCGCAACTGACATGGTCAGTGTCTATGAATTGTGAAAGTACGTATCAAACAAGCTGATTATTTCAACAACTGGAAGAATCTGTGTGTGTGTGTGTGTGCGCGCGCGTGTGTGTGTGTGTGTTGCATTACAACCATATATGTGTCCTCGAAAAGGAGCCCCGCCTACACTTTTTGCGGCTGCTGGGCTCTGGTCAGCACTTAGCGGGACTATGCAGACTCGCAAGCCCGCAAACCCAATCCCAGGCCCAAAGCATGTTCCTTCCCTGAATGCACCCGGGTTAGGCTCGGATGGAGAAAAATCAGTATCACAGGAGAGAGCTGCTGAAACTGTAAGTTCCTCGCAGAAGGAGGGAGGATTCCTACAATCCCCAAACCCTGACACCAGAAACTAGTCCGTGACCGAACGACTGCCAGATTTATTAGCCCACACACCACCGGCCAGGAAGGACTCGAAAGACTGGCTGGGTGGCTAATGTATTCAAGTTCACGGGCTCTTCCGAACCTTGAAGACAAACACTGGAAAGACGTCATGCACTCGCAGCCCACCTCGCCGCACCCTGCTCCCTGTCCTTCCCAGTATGCGAGCCGCAGCTTTGAACCCAGTGAATCACCGTGCGCTGGTCTTCCTGCTCCTGAGCACAGTCCTCAGGCCCCCCGAGCACAGTGGTGTCAGGGAAGATCCTAAAGGTCTGCAGACTCTGTGGCCTGGGTCACAGAGCTCGAGCACACCCACACAACTTCTCCTCGCTATCCCGTGGAAAGCTGAAGAACTCCAAAGGGTCTCAGAAATTAAGAGGCGGCAACTTCGCACCTCCCGGCTAGGCAAAGCGAGGCCCAAAGCAGTGGTAATTCAGTGTGCATGCCACATGGTGGCCGGGTGGCCCGACGTCTGAGCTGTGTGTCCACATGCGAATTAGTGGTTATCACCACTAAGGACCGCAATCATCAAGTGCTTATCACGTGCCCCTCCACTTCACATCACTGACTAATCTGTAAGGTAATGACAGGTACGATAACACTGACGTAGCAGTGAGACAAGCTGATGTTCAATGGGGTCAAGGTCCCACAGCTGCTGGTGAAAACGCCCAATGAGAACGCAGATCCCCTTTCTTTCAGGAGGGTCAAAGTGCTTCTGTGACAAGAACACCCTCGGCCATGCCAGCCTGCCGTGATGGTCGTGTGTCTGGCAGTCCTCCAGCCCAGCCACCCCCCACGGCGCTGGCATGCCCGCTCACACGCAGCTTCCTCCATGACCGGGGCCGAGGGGACAGTGTGGACACCACTCCTGGTGGCCAGCACAGGGGCGGGCTCCTGGGGGCCGATGCGGAATGGGGCCCAGGGCAGCCGGCAGGGACAGGCGTCTAGCTGAGGAGAGGAGTCAAGGAAGGGTCGCTTCCAGAAGAGAAATATTCCATCAACAAGATGGGTGTCCGGACCTAGCCAGGAGGCAAAACAAGAACTGGGACATCTCTAGGCCACGGAGGCTGGGGGGCGATGCGGGGACCCCTGGGGCTGGCTTCCGGGCGACTCACTGGGTAACCCCAGGAAGACCGGCTTGGGAAGGTCCAGCACCAAGCTGCTCGTTTCCTAAGTTGCACTAACCACGGACCCCACTTCCTAACAGACAGTAGGTCTCGGTACACATACTTATGCTTCTCCACCCATCCTGCGGACCACGCGATGGGGAGCCGTCCCCACCCACCGGTATTCATCTTGTGATAAGGTGTGCATCTTACGACGGCTCGTGCAAAGCTCCACCACAAGTGGACAGAACATGCAGAAACACAGTGAGCCCACGATTCCTGCCAGCTGTGCCAACAGCTGCTCCCACACCTCCCCAGAGCAGCTCGTGGCCAGGGCTAGAAGGGGCCCAGGATGCTGACAGTAACGGCTGCCAGGGAGGGAGGCGGGGCCATGTCTCCCCGGCCTGACCGATTCCTCCTCCTCACCACCAGGGCCATGGGACGGCCGGAATACTGCAATCCTCCGGGGGGTGGGGGGCGGGGAGGAGGGTAAACCACAAAGTCCAGGGCAGATCCCCGAACCGAGGGCAGATAGGTAGCCCGGCAGCCAGAAGGCACTGCTTCTACCACCAAAGCAAACAAGCAAAAGAAGTTAAGATAATGATTAACCGCTATCACTGGACTTTGATTCCAGTGAGATTCAGCTGTTTAATCCACGTTTTAGAGAAGTGTCAAATGACTCTATTCCTCCCCTCCGCAACGCCGCCCATGTCGTTCCGTGACTCCGTTCGCAGAAATTCTAGAACTGGAACCCGATGACCGGTGAAGACCGCCTAGAAAGAGAAAGTCTACAAACTTCCCTTCTGTCTTCGACTGTGGCCTGCCTCACGGTCGCAAGGAAGCGCCCAGAAAGCACCCAAGACTGTGGTGTTCCGTGCGTGGGAATATACAACACAAGAAAAGAATTTTCCACTCCAGAGAAGTCACAGCCCGCCCTGCAAGGACCAAGGACCTCAGCTACACGTTACAGAAAAAGCACAGACTCAGTAGTGCAATCTCTATTTGTACTATTAGAAGACAACTGGGGGGCGGGAAGGGGAGAACAGAAACATGCCCACAAAATATCACTCAAAAAAGACAGAATTAATTGCATCTTTGTCTTTCGCGATTTACCGTGTTTCTTCTCCAGACTTCTGGTCCGGACCCCTAATTCTTCCATTACATCATAAAGCAGGGAGACGCTGGGCGCAAGAAACTACGTAAACAGCCGGTCATTCTGGAAGGTTCTCACTTGCCATCAATCCTAAAAATATTAGTCCAAGAACACTGGACTTGAAGAGGAAAATTCCAGGTCACAGTCCCAAAGTCCACCCATTTGCTAGCACTGCCCTTTCAAAAAAGGCAAATTTTTAAAGGCAAATTAGACACCGGGGAGTCTCTATTACCCCGTTCAACATTAACGCTCTGTTTCCGTGATTTTAACTCTTTAAGTGTAAAATCCATTCATTCGACAAACAGGTACCGAGCACCAACTACGTATCTGTCATTGTTCCAGGTACTGGAAATGCAGACGTTAACAAAAGAGACAGGAGTCCCCGCCACCTGAATGTAACCACATCTTTCCAACCCGCTTTGGGAAAGGATTTCCCTGGGAAACAAAGTAGCAGGGGAGGAGATGACATTTTACTACCTCTGGCAGAATGAGTCCCTCCACAGGAGATGCTGAACCTGCTCCCGAGCAGTGGCAAGTGAGGGAGGGACCAGCAGAGGTGACATCGTGAAGAAAGCAAGCGCAAGCTCCTTACGGGAAGGGGTGACCTCCAGCCAAGAGGAGGGAATCCCGCCCAGGACTGAACATCTTGCAAGAGAGGACAGGGACAGGCGTGGGGTGACAGCAAGCAGCATGGAGCGCGGTCTGTGTCGTCGGACTAAGAGAACCTTGGCACAGCTGACGGAGTGGCCAAATCAGAAAAGCGTCCCAGAGGCCAGACACGTTCCTCGTGTGGTTCTGCTCACTCTTGGCAGAAGAGGAGAATTTTAAAACGAGATCTCTGTTTACAGGCAAGACCGTCATCTAGAGGGCATTCAGCTCTAAGAAGCGCCCAATTTCCAAGGCCTCAGGATGGGGAAAGTCATTCCAGGAGAACGTACTGGGCGATTCCAAGAAATGGCACAGCTCCCAGAACTGAAATGCCCAGGAGAGAGGGGCTGGCTTTCCAGGATGTGAGGGGAAATGGGGTTTCGCCGGAGAGACGGGACGCTCCGCATGAAGCAGGCGGGCTCTGCGAATCTGGAGGCGTCCCCCCTGAACCCGATAAGCGAGGAGCGGGAGCACCCAGGCGGCTTTGGTTTGTGAAAACAGCCTCCTGAAACTCACCCGGATTCATTCTGAATCCAGTTCTTTGGAGTTGGGTCAGGGAAGGAACGGAGGGAGGTCCTAACCGAGGGCTTATTATTCTTTTTGAAAACTATTTTTCAACGGAGAGAAGTGAAGCGGTATGTTCTGATGAATGCCCCGGGACAAAAAGGGATGCTTGCAGGCTGGGCACGCGAAGGAGGGGAGGCCATGGGTCTGATTTCTATTCTCTCTGTTGATGATGATGATGATGTTGATGAACAACAGCTCCCACTTCCTGAGCACCCAGAAAGCGCCAGGTCCTGGGCCAGGTCCCTCCACAGCCCAAGCTGTTTCTCCTCCTCTTGCCAAACCAGACAAGTAGGTATTTTCACAGATTTCAGCTGGAGATACTGAGGCAGAGCGTCTCAGCTCCCCAGACGTAGGGTGCAGAGTCCGATCCAGGTCTGTCCACCTCCGAAGCTGAACATGTTGCCTCCTTCTTACATTTTAATTTTCTTTTGTTTTTGTTTTTGTTTTTCCTCACTAAACTTGAGTTCCTAGAAGACTGGAACTTCATGTTCTTTCACTTTGGCTTCACTAACTCCACACCTGGCACATAATAGGTGCTTAGTAAATTGGCACTGAATACCTAAACAATGGAGTCAGCAGCCTGCATAAATCCAGCTGTCGAATTTTCTAGAAAGTCAGCCAGGCAGCCTTCCCAAACCCTCTGGTGGCTGTTCCTTGGAAAAAGGCCCACCAGGCAGGTGACACACAGGCCACCAGGTGGATAAATGCCAGACTAATTCCAACAAGGGAGGACACGTGTCCAGGCATGGGGACCGTGCAGGAAGAGTTACCCAGCAGGCCAGAGCCGTGCCTGTGTGAGCCTGCCTGACCCTGTCAGACCTACCAGGTCATCCCTGAGGTCACAGGATGCAATTCTGTCCCCAACCAGGAAGTATACTTGGGGCATCCCCGCCGTGAGAAATCTCTCTCCCTCTGAAAGCACACTCTTCCTCCATGCCAGAGTCTCTCTGGCTTCCCTGGCCCACCATGGATGCAGCTGAGCTTCCCAGGAGAAGACACGGCTTCATACATCCTAAGTACCCGCCTCGCTCCACATGGCGTTGCCCACAGAAACACTGGAACGGGAGGAGTGGGGCTTGGTGGGCAGGTGGGCTCTGCACTGGGAAGAGCTCCATTTCCAGAGGGAAGATGAGAAGTAGGGTATGCTTCTCAAGTCATGGACCCCCTGCTCGCATCTCCAAGGAGCACTTAGCCCTTGACAGAGCCTGATTCGGTATCCCCTTGGACAAACTTTCCTTGTCTGCTATGTCCACTGCCCTGCGTGCTGGTCAAAGAGTAATTCGGAGAGACAGAGTGTGCAGGGGGCGGGGGGAGGGGGCGCGGTACAAGAACATTCGCTGGGATCGCTTACACAATCCTTACACCACAGCCATGAGCTGCATGCTATCACGCCCATTCCACAGATTAGAAAACCGAGGCTCAGAGAGGTGAAAATATACACCCGGAGTCTCACAGCTACTGGTGGACCCTCAGTTCCTACCCCAGTGAGCCTAAAACTCCAACATTCTTTTTAGTTTTTTTTTCCCCCCCACAAAGATTAAAAACGAAAACGTGATCCCCGGTCTCAAGGAGCCTAGAAAGAAATGGGAAAGACAGACACGTACTTGACAAACTAAAAAAACAAAACAAAGTGTGAGTTTTCAGGAGGGAAAAAAAAAAAAAAACCGCAAGAGAAGATCCAAGGGGAAGCAACTTATTCAACGGGCAGCGGGGGGCATCCAGGAAGGAGGTGACAGCATGGGGGTCAGTGCACGTCACCTACAGCGACGGAAGGACCCCAAGGTGTCTGGACAAACAGAATGGTGTGCCCACTGAATTATATCTAAGTTGTACCCACCGCTTCCAAAAATGGATTGATACTTCTTTGGATGGATGCAAAGGTCCGTGTGTTCTATGGCCAATAAATTAAAACCTCGCTGTGCACTGCTGTGTCCCCTGGGACTGGCATGGCCTAGACAAGCAACAGATATACGTCGAACGAATGTAAGAAACAGGAAAAGTGAGGAGCAAAAGTAAGAAAAGCCAACAGGCTGGAGGAACACAGGACTCACGGGGATAAAGCCCTCTACGAGCGGTGAGCATCCTGACAGCAAAGGAAACGTGAAACATTAATGGGGTCCAATGATCCGCTAAAAGGGAACAGGCCAGCATGGCATGAGCCGTCCGAGCATCAGGAAAGTGAGCTGGAAGAGCTGAGACCCGGGGATCACAGAGGGTGACGTAGAGTGTTTCCGTGCCAATGGGGAACTGGGAACGGGGAGGTCCGAGGTTCGCCTGACTCTGGGAAAGATGGAGCGAGCAGGTGCCTCAATGGCTTTTTGTTCTGTCTTCCTCATGCAGACAGATACTCTTCCGAGTGCAAAGGATGGAGCGGGCACAGGTCCAGGATAGGGGAGGAGGCTGCAGGGGGTCCAACCTATTTGGCTGCTTCCAAGGACAAGGAAAACTCAGCCCCTACCTCAAAAATCTCATTTTGATGCACTGAAAACTCTGAGGAGTCGGAAGGACAGGAAGGCACAAGCAGACCTTGGAGGATGGGGGGTAACTCCAGAGGCCAAGGGGGTCGGAGCCCACCCGCTGGGGCCAAACTGGGCTCTGCCACTCCGCAGGGGGTGATCTGGGTGACTCTTCTGACCCCTGGGCCTCAGTTTCCTCCAATGCAAATACAGGATAACGAGAGTGCCCACCGCATAGCACAGTTAGTTGGATTCACTGGTTAACAGGTGAAGAACCTGTTTTTATAACAGGGAAGTCACCTAAACAGGTACGAAACAGAGGACATAGGCAAGAAACCATAGCCTCCCTTTCTGAAGGTCTGTGATATTGTCATTTGAATGGATACTGCAGAAGCAGCATTAATCATGTGGGCAAACGCGATACTTAGACGTGGCCTGAATGCATTTCGTTTTCCAAAAGGCAAAAAGATGTCACTCTGTGGGAGAACGATTATGGATGGTTTTCCTCCTAGTTTTTTTGCCATCTCAGCCCTAAGAAAAGGTGTTTAGGCATGGCGGGAGGGTGAAGGAAATCAAAATCATACTCAACGTCGGCTTCAATATCCAACCAGAGGCCAATATTCATTACTATTCAGGATTCTGTTGAACACATCAGAAAAAGGACTTTATCTTTAGGGGACAGCATCGTTTCCCTATGAGGGCAGGATGCTAAGAAAGTAAGAGTTACTTTGATGTGTGCGCGCGCGTGCGTGCATGTGTAAAGCAGGTAAAATGTTGATGATGTTCTCATGGATAATATAGTAAAAGATGGACATCCACTGAACTATGACAGGAGCTGGGTCCAAAAGCTACAATTGAGAGGAGTCTTGCCAGCTAACTTTCTGGTTTCGTCCTCTCTCATCCCACCTCAAATGCCCCTGACACCCCTTAAATGGCACCATGGGAAGGGAAGGTCTTTGGTCATCTGGAATTACCAGAGCCTCCCTCCTGGAGGGTAGGGGTGAGAACTCAGGACCTTTCGGGAACCCACAAGTGCATCTATGGCATGTACGTTCAGGAATTCCTTAAGAAATGATCTATTAGAAACAAGTATGAGCAAGGCACCAGAGCAGAACCTTCAGCATAAGTAAAACACGGTTCTTCTACTCAAGAAATGCACGATCTCAGGAGAAAGGGGGAAACGTGGTCCATAAAGTAACACTTACTCGTAACAGCTTATACAACAGGTGCATGCTACAAGAGTCCCCTAAATTACCTCCAAATTTGAAGATGCACGGACATGGCTTCGATTCCAATTTGAGCACTGAGTGACCTCTCAGTCCCTTTGGGCAAGTTACCATACATCCCTGGCTCAGTTTCCTGATCTGCAGCTCTAACAACTCCACGGAAAACACAGAAGACACACGGGAGGTTTTAGCACGGGACTCCAAGTTATCACTGTCCTATTAGTGTTTTTCACCGTACTTATGCGAGATGGGTATTTGCTATTGGAGAATCTAAACCATAACGTGGTTCCTAAGTCGCCCACGGTCACGGGGCACCACCACTGGAAGAAACAAGAGCCAAGAAATATCTGGCCCCGAGCATGGCCACCCCCAACATCTGTGACATTGGCCAAGGCTCCCTGCAGGGGAAGATAAAAAACCCTTCATCTTCTCTACTGACCTTCTTTTCTAACTGTGGTCTCTTCCACTTGGCAAACAGATTATCCAAGCCAAGTGCTGGAGTCTGGTGTCTCCACGGGAGCCCTGGGTCCCTGGATGTATGATTCTGGGCGCCATGGACAATGTCTGCAATCCATCTTGGGAGGCTTCACTGTGATGCTCACACATTCCTGTCTCCAAACGGACCTCGGTCCCGAAATGAACACGCACACATATGACCACACAGCTCAGCCTCAGTGGCAGGCAGGAAGAGCCAACAGAAACAGTTTTTTGGGTTTTTTTTAAAGATTTATTTATTTATTTGAGAGAGAGAGAGAACACGAGCAGAGAGGATAGGCAGAGGGAGAAGCAGGCTCCCTGCTGAGCAGGGAGCCCAACATTGGGCTCGATCCCAGGACCCCGGGATCATGACCTGAGCCGAAGGCAGATGCTTAACGACTGAGCCACTCAGGTGCCCTGGTCTTTTCCATTTTAAACAAGCTGTTTCTGGGGCACCTGGGCGGCTCAGTTGGTTAAGCATCTGCCTCCTGCTCGGGTCATGATCCCGGGGTCCTGGGATCAAGTCCCACGGTCCTGGGATCAAGTCCCACATTGGGCTCCCTGCTCCACGGGGAGCCTGCTTCTCCCTCTGTCTGCCGCTCCCCCTGCTTGTGCTCTCTCTCTCTCTGACGAATAAATAAAATCTTTAAAAAAATAAAAAACATAAAATGAGAAAAGACCAAACTTCGAGAAACCACAATCCTCTGAAACCTCACGTTATCAAAAATACGGTCAAGAGAAAGCTAAACCCAGAATGACTGTGTTACTAATTCCATCCCTAAGTATAGACCCAAAGGTCCTGAGAGCAGGGACTCCAACAGGTACCATACACCTGTGTCTCCCGCTGCACCATTCCCGGGAGCTGTGGGTGGACGCAGCCCGGTACACACGGACGGACAGACAGACCAACACGCAATGCGTGTGCACCGCAGAGGAGGATCAGCCACAGAAGGAATGAAACTGGGACACACGCTATAACGAGGATGAACCTCGACGACCGTGCTCAGTGAAATAAGCCAGACACAAAGAAGAAATAATATAGGATTCCACATCCGTCAAGTAACTAGAAGAGGCAAAATCACAGAGACAGTAGCGTAGAGGTTACCAAGAGCTGGGGTGGGGTTGGGGATTATTGCTTTCATACATACAGACTTTCTGTTTGGGCGACACAAAAGTTTTTGAAATAGATGGTGCTAATAACTGCCCAACACCGTGACTGTAACGAACACCACGGAACTGTGCACTTAACAACAGTTAAAATGATCAATTTGATGTCATGTATATTTTACCACAATAGAAACATATCTGTAAAAAACTGTCAAGAGCAATTCTAGCTATTATAAAACCACCGACTTTTAAAGGAAAACGCAACCCTTCCTGCAGGGTGTGGCTGGGAGATGCCTGAAGCATTGCGACGACGATCACACAAAAATAAGCTGCTTACGTTGGAACAAGCTAATAAACAGGAGAGCACTAAATCCTCTCTGCCAGAGAGAAAGAACAGGTCAAGGAAAGTCACAGTGAGCCTTTTGTTTTAAATACCAGGTCCCCTGCAAAGAACCAGCTAAGTTGACCTCAAACAATGGCACAAACCTTCAGGCCTCTAATCAGAGCATCCGAGGGGGCCCTGCAGATCACAGGAGGCAGAGAACAGTCCCGGACCTTTGTCAGATTCTGTCCTGTGGGCCCAGGGCATCTTGTTAAGAGGAACCCGAGCTCGAACCTGGGGTCAGATGCAAAGTGGGGAAGGGGAGGCTCGGAGAGGCAGGGAGGAGGGCCCCGCAGGGTCGGGGGATGGGGGGGCGGTTCCTGCAATCCCCAAGCCCACTCAGTCCAGACCCGGGGCTGGGGGCGCCACCGGCAGAGAAGAGCATGGTGGCATTTGGACACACTTGACAGAGAGAGGTGTGCCTTCCTAGCCCAATCCCAGACCTCGAGCCTCGGCCACCGCCTTGTCCAGCTCTGTTGCCACATTTCCCATGTGCCATGAGTGTCCGTGGTCCAAACACACACAGCATGCTTTCCCCTGCGTGCCTTCTGCCAGTTTTCCTATTTGATTGTTTCTCTTACTTAGAGGGCTTTTACGGGGCGCCTGGGTGGCTCAGTTGGTCAAGCGACTGCCTTCAGCTCAGGTCATGATCCAGGGTCCTGGGATCGAGTCCCGCATCGGGCTCCCTGCTCTGCGGGGAGCCTGCTTCTCCCTCTCCCACTCCCCCTGCTTGTGTTCCCTCTCTCGCTGTGTCTCTCTCTGTCAAATAAATAAATAAAATCTTTAAAAAAATAAAATAAATAAAAAAATAAACTGAGGCTCCTAACAGTCTGCGTGCTAAATGCACTGCAATGATTTGTCCCAGGCCGGAGTGTGCAGGTTCGTGTTTGGAAGGCCGCTGTGCCCCTGCACAGATGTGTATCTGCCGTGTCCTCAAACACCATTTTTCCTTTACAGTGGTGCTGAGTCTTACTGAGGAAATTCTTTCTTAGCCTGAGGGCACAAGGATTCTCATGACTCATTCTTATTTGAGTAAGTTTTTAGAAAATGCTGTTTTCTACTCGTAGTGATTGAACTGGCCTGAAACTGATGATTAAGGATAGGATGGGGGCAGGGTTCCAGTTCCCCTCCGCTCCTCCCCACACCCAGCCCCGTGGGTCCTCGCTGCTCTGCTGGGACTTCTCCGAGCTGCACCGAGTTTCCATAAATGTGTGGGGCTCTTTATAACACGTCTATTCTGGTGCTCAGGTCAACGCATCCTTGAATCATTAACACGCTTTCCTAATTGTGATGGCTCCTAGAGAAGCTTTGTTATCATTCCTTATGAGCCATCTGGGGCACGTGGCTGGCTCAGTCGGTTGAGCAGTGACTCCTGATCTCAGGGTTGTGGGTTTGAATCCCACACTGTGTATAGCGATGACTTAAAAATAAAATCTTAAAGACAAAGTTAGGAGCCATCTGACAAATCATACCAAAACTGCAAAGTGTGGCCGCACGTGCATTAAATTTAAAGACAAATTTGATAACATGCGACATCTTTGCTAGTTAAGTCTTCTGATTCGCCATCACGGAAGAGCGCTCCAATTGTTTATGTCTTTTTTATGTCCTTCAGCGGCAACTTACACTTGGGTGTGAGTCTGTGTTTTCACAGACATGACTAATATGTATGGTGGATGCTCTACACTTGTGACAGGTTACGGAGGTTTCCTAAAGTTCCGGCTTAGCCAGGGTTTTGCTCTCTTCATCTGTTCTGTATTATGTGAGTGGAGAATTGTGTATATTCTCGTGGTCGCTGGTGAGATATCACTTTTCCCCCTTCAATCTTTGAATGTGTCAACGCCTTCACCATCTAACGTTGGTAAAGCATCCTTGCATGATTATAACGAACCCAACTTGGTTATAACATTTGTTTGATGCTTAATTTAAGGCAAAGGGGTAAATCTGACTACCGCTTTACACGGTTGTATGATCATGTGAAATACGCCCATATGTGGATTTCTTGTGCTGTCTCCTGCAGAGCTACAGAGCATGGTAAGATGAGTCAAGGCTCTGGTCTCTACCTCTCCCACAGCTCGTGTGAAAGGAGCAATGATTTGCTCCTTGAAGGTTCTGTGACACTCACATCTGCAAAACCCCAAACATTTTTGAGGCGATGGTACCGGATTATAGACTCCATTCTGCCACTTAATTCCTTATTAAGATTTTGTATTTTGCCAGGAGTCGAATTATTATTTTCACTTCGCTTTCCTCTTTCAACTCTTCCTCCTTATTTCTTCCAAATTCTGTACCTGAAACTTTTGAGAGCTGTCCACACCACTCACAGAGCTATACATTCTGTCAGAATATTCCAGATGCATTCACTGTACAGGAGAAATAGTCTTGGTTTTCCTAGGTAATCTCTAGGTTAGTTTTTTAGGTAATCTCTAGGGATCAGGCGGTTTTTTGTGTTTTTTTTTTTTTTAAGACTTTATTTGTTTAGAGCAGTTTTAGAGGAGGGGATGGAGATTTCCCATATACCCAATACTCTCCTACAAGCGTGGCCTTGCCCATGATCAACTTCACGCACTAGAACGGTACTTTTTTTTTTTTTTTTAAACCACAGATGCTGACATATCCTAACCGGCCAAAGTCCATAGCTGACCTTAGGGTTCAGTCTTGGTGTTGAATGTTCCATGGGTTTGGACAAATATATCCATCCTTATGACATCATACACAATATTGCCACCACTCTAAATCCTCCCTGCTCTGCCTAGTCATGTTTTTCCATTGCCACCCTGGCAACCACTGGTCTCGTTACTGTCTCCACAGTTTTTCCTTTTCCAGAACGTCACAGACTTGGAATCCTACTGCCTGTCGATTTTTCACACTGGCTTCTTCCACACAGGACTATGCATCCCAGCTTCCTCCCCGTCTTTCTGTGACTTGATAGCTCATTTCTTCTTAGCACTGCATTGTCTGGATGGACGAGCTTATTTATCCGTTCCTCTAATGAAGGATGTCATGGTTGCTTCCAAACTTTTTGGCAGTTACGAATAAAGCAGCCATGCACATCCCTGTGTAGGCAGGCTTCTGTGTGGACATAAGCTTTCAGTTCTTCTGGGTAACAGCGAAGGCACGTGACTGCTGGATCGTATGGTCAGAGTAAGCTCAGTTTTGCAAGAAACTGACAAACTGCCCTCCAAAACACCTGTGACATTTTGCATTCCCACCGCCAGCGAATGAGAGTTCTTGTGGCTCCAACATCCTTGTCAGTGTTGCGTGTTGCCATTTTGTTTTTGCGATCCATTCTCCATTTCCCTCGTATTTGCACAGTCACAGGGATGAACTTATGGTTTTCTTGTGTTATTGTTTGAACTCCCTGGCGTGCTCTCCATGTGGTTTTCCTGCACGCCCATCTTCCTCAAGAGTGTCTGTGCTGAAGGTTTGCAGTTTTGGTAGATTTTACAAAGGACTGGGTTTTGGTTTTGTTCCCACCTATCGATACTTTCTTCATCATTCCCCTAATTTCTGATCTCAGTTTTTGTAACTATTTTCTCTACATTCCTTAGCATTCTTCATTTGTCATGCTCCTAATTTCCATTTTTCTGCCAAGATTACAAATGGGGTCTTGAACACTTTAAACAATTTTATACCTGCAGTACATGTATTTTTCACTCAATTCTAAATGACTGGTACTTTCATTGTGACTTCCGCTGTAATCCACGAGTGGGGCAAAGGTGTGTTTTAAAGTTTCCATGCACATGTTTATGTGTTTTCGTTTTGAACTTTTTCTGTTGATTTCCAATTTTACTCACTCTGGATCGAAGAACGTGGCTTGCATGAAATAGATTGCTTCAAATTTAGTGCAAAAAAATAAATTTAAAACATAAAATAAAATTTACTGCAGTTTCCCATATGTGGTCGACTTTTTAAAAAGCTACATAGATTTTAGAAAATAATCAAGAGTCTGTTGGGTGCAGGGTTCTATATGTTTCTACTAATCCGGGCCTGTTAATACTGTTACAGATACGATTGGAATGACTCTGACATATTTTGTATTTTCTACCTGACAACCTTTTTTGTTTTTCACATCTTGTTTCTCTTCCTTTTCTATTGATGTTGGTTGTTTTTATTAAATATAGATTCCCTTATATCTTTTTCTGCTAGATTAGAAACTACGTACACGTATTGTTTTAGTAATTACAGTCAATATTTTAGTTGCAACTAAGATTTTAAAATACGTAACTAAGGGGGTGCCTGGGTGGCTCAGTTGGTTGAGCATCTGACTCTTAGTTTCAGCTCAGGTCATGACCTCAGGGTCATGAGATCGAGCCCTGTGTCAGGCTCCACGTTTGAGATTCTCTCTCTCCCTCTGCCCCCCCCTCCCCAAATAAATAAATAAAATCTTTAGAATACATAACTAAGTGTACATTTTTTCTAATGCAGTCTCAAATTGTTTTACATTCTACTTCTCCTGAGTCTTATTATATAATTGCTCATGGAAAAAACCCTGAAATGGTATTATAATATAACCACGCAGAGAACAAACCTCAACACACACACACACACACACACACACACACACACACACACACACTCAGGGCGTCTAATTATCGGAAGTTCAGTTTAACCTTCGTTTAACAATTCATATGGAATTGACCTTGTGACATGTCGTCCCTTTCTCTGCGCATTACTGTGTCCCCTACTCGCCGCTTTGCAAGGCATTCACGATCTTCTTTCTAAAGTACAACTTTCTATAATCTTTCAGAGAAGGCCAACAGTAACAAATTTTCTCAATCTTTGCCTGAAAAAGCTTTCTTTTGCTTTCAGTTCATGTTGGTGTGAACCTGCAGACGGACAGTCGCTTTCCCTGCAGCGCTTTGAGAACACCCGCATTAGCCTCTGGCACTTGCTGGGCACGCGTGAGCTGCCCGTCCGAAGGTCGTTCAGGCGCTGGGAAGTCTGCATTTTCGCCGCAGACCTTCTCTTTGCCTTGGATTTCTGGAATCTTCCTAGATGCTTCCCAATGTGGATTAGTCTTCCCTTTTCCTCTTGGTTCTTTGAGCCCCTCTGGGGACTGACTGTCCAGTTCTGGCCAACTCCCACCAGGCTCTCTTCAAATCCCCCCCTTCCCTGCCCCCTGCACGCTCCAGGACATGTGAGTGTGTGTGTCCAATGGCCCACTTGCATTTCCCAGGTCTCTCTGTGCTGTTAGGAGGTGATGCCAACTCATTAATTCTCCTTAGACTGAATCCAGAACTTTGAAAATGCCAATAACTATGTATTTCACTTCTAAAACATGGACCCCAACCCCCCCCATCGCCCCACTGCATTTCGGTTTGTCCTTTAGGACACCGTGCTTTCATCCACCTCCCTGAGCAGGACATGCACACTTCCTTCAAAGCCATGGTCAGACCCATCTTCGCTGCATGTGGAAAGCAGCGGTCTGGTGATTCTGGTGGCTGTATTTCTCAGTGTGTAGGGACTTCAGTTTGCAGACTCTTTGGGGGTGGCTTGTGCTCTGCCCCACCCCGGTGTGGGGATGGAGCAGGGCGCTCAGCACCACTGCTGTCTCTCGGAAGGCTGCCTGGGCCCTGCCAGCCGTGCCTGGCTCCCCGATCTGAACTGCCCTCCACTGCTGGTGTCTTCTAGAGCCCGGTGGAAATAAGGATGGGCACTGCTCACTCTCTAAAAACATCTGTCCCGTGGCCCACCTGCATGAGTCCTTCTGTTTTCCCTGTTCTACGTGCAACGTGTGCAGACTTATTGAGGATTGGAGAGAAAGGTGTTCGAGGTCACGGGTGGAGACGCATTCACTCGTTCCCTTTGGCCCTGCTTCAGGTGCTGGGACGTGCCCGATTCTCAGCTTCAGCAGCCGGCATGTAACTGGAGCAAGGAAGGGAATCCGCTCTGTTCTGCATGAAGCCCGTTCCACCTTCTGTGCTCAACCCTCACGGCCACTCACCGAGCAGCTGTGAAATCCATGGGATACTTGAATGTACATCTTAGTTTTAAACCTTAAAAAAGCTTTAAGATTCACTTATTTATTTATTTATTAAAATTCTTATTTATTTAACAGAGAGAGAGAGAGAGAACACAAGCAGGGAAGAAGCAGAGAGAGAAGGAGAAGCAGGTTCCCCGCTGAGCAGGGAGCCCAATGTGGGGCTCGATCCCAGGATCCTGGGATCATGACCTGAGCCGCAGGTGGACACTTAACTGACTGAGCCACCCAGGTGTCCCAAGCGTTAAGCTTTAAAAAGTTCTTTCCATGTAATTTTTTTTTCTAACTTTTGGATTAAAGCATCAACGTAGATTTTTATATGAACATTACTACCCAAACTTCGATTATTTCAGTTTAAATGAGACCCCTAGTAATCAGTGAAATGTAATCAATTAAAATGTTCCTAAGTTGCAAAGCCAATATTTACAAATCGGGTTTTTTTCTTGTTGCAAGGGTTCTCAAAGATGACCCTAACATTATGCTCGACACAGAAAATCCCAACTGTTTGACACGGCTTCTAACACTTGAGAAAACAGATCTTTGACTTCATGGGAAGCTCCCAGCTCTTATTTTTTGCTAAATTTCAACCTCTTTCTGATTAAGCCATTTTAAAAATCCTATTATCCTAATGCCTTCCAGCTCTAAAGCCTACAGTGTATTGTACTTAACCTCTCCAGCAGTCCAAACCATGAGCTAAGCTGTGGGCATTTTTCCTGACCCCTCCCCCCCAGTCAGACTGCTTCCCTTCCCAGGCTGCTCCCTAACCACCCCCTTAACAACGCGTGCACCGTTGGACCTAATTTGCTTTTAACCCCTGTCCTTTCTTTCCCATGATGATCCCATCAGAAATTAATAGAACAGGAATAGAATCATAGCAAGGCAGAGAACTACCAAGAGCACAGACACACAAAACTAGCCTGAGTGCAAATATACACACGCCAACATCAAGAGGACTGCACCACGGAGGAGACCCCGACAGGTAACGTCAGATTCCCCTCATGTTGCATCCTGAGAGAACTCATGTGGAACTGATTCTGAAGTTCTGCTCACTGCGGTTGGCTCACAGAAGAGAAATACAGGTTTCCCCTCACTATTCGGAGCTCAGCGTTCCTGTGAAACCTTTCCTAAGCCGAAACAGTGTAAGACAAAGAAGCAATTACCATTAATTCATAGGACAAATTTGGGGAGCGTTCCAAGAGCCAAAAACCACCTGTCTCAGCCTCCTCTGATAACGGATGAACAAAAGACCTGGAGATAAACGGCAGGTGCTCACAGCTCTGATGCTGGATGCTGAAATGCTGAGCGCAGCTCAGGGGGAAGGGTCTTGGCGGGGCCGCCGTCCTGCTCAGCACCCGCTGCCTCTAGAATGGCTCTCTGCAAAAGCAATGCTGAGTCTTTCTTCCTTCCTTTTTTTTTTTTTTTTTTTTTAGTATGTTGTTTATTTGTGGGAGGGGGAGAGAGCACAAGCAGGGGGAGTGGCGGGAAGAGGGAGAAGCAGGCTTCCCGCCAAGCAGGGAGCCCGATGCAGGACTTGATTGCAGGACCCTGGGATCATGACCTGAGCCGAAGGCAGATGCTTAACCCAACGAGCCACCCAGGTGTCCCAAAAGCAACGCTGAGTCTTTCTTTCTAAAAGTGGAAATCCTCTGGATTTCTTTAGGTGAGCAAAAAACAGGTACTAAGGTAGGTCTTTCGTGAAAGCAAAGTAGCGTGAAACAAACTTTCAAAAAGGAGGGGATGCCTGTATATCAAGATATCGCAACCACGTTTTGTTGCTTTGTTTTGTTTTCTCCTGTTTAAGAATTTGTTTTCCTTACAAGAGGAAAAGAGCCAAGGTCAGAACCTTCTCACGTGAGTGCCAAGAACAGTTTCGCAGAATACGGAGTCCCAGCACCGTGGCAAAGCTGCAGGGGGGCTCATGGCATCCGTGGCACCACGTTCTTTCATTCCTTACCCTGGTGATTCGTGAGCCGGTCCGACGGGGCAGGGAAGCCAGGTCCTGCCAGATCTCGTGGACTGAGGGGGGGCGTCTGTTCCACCTGGTCCTGGAAAAGGCGGGAGCACAAAGGCTTTGGTCAAAGGAAGCACTTCACTCTTGTCCACATCCACCCTCCCCTGCATGTCCTTCTTCCTCAACTTCTTATTTCACTGTATTCACCTTCTTGGTTTTTAAACGTCGGTTGTTTAAAATACACCGTATCAGGGAAGTTAATCGTGGAAAGGGGCCACCTGCTTAGCAAGGGCATCAGAAGAGAAGTTACTCTAGGTCTCTGGCTTAAATTGCTTTGCCTGAATAGCAATTCAAAAAGAATTATTATCGACTGTTGGATTTGAGCACGAAATATAAATAATTAGCATTCCACAGAGCACATGCATTTTCTGCAACAATTACTGGTAATCAAGCCCTAGGCGGTCTGTTATCTGGTACGGAAACATCCAGAGACTGCTTTATAATTGGCCCCCTCTACAAAGCAGAAGGGCCCAGCGGCATTTTTTTTCTTTCTTTCAGACGTCAGGATGAGGACAGAAATTTTAGGCAAAAGTTAAAACAGCAATGTTACAATCAACTCCACAACTCTAGGGAAAAAATGTCTTCGTGAAGATTATAATCAAGCCAATGAAAGACAGGTTAAAATGCGGGAAACGAAAATGGGCCTTTTCATATTTAAGCACTTAGAATACTAGCAGGGATTAACGTGGGGTGGAAAGAGGTCAAGTTTCGCTTTCAGATTTGAGAAATTCTGAGATTTTTACACTGCACGTGGATTACCTCCATAATTAGGTCTTAGAACTGTGTCTGCAAGGGACATCTACTATCGGCACAAAGAGCAGGCAACTCGGCGCCTCATCCCTTCCTATGCAAAGGGACCTCTTGGTACCGGCACCTGTCTCAGGTGGAATATTCCCCAAGCTGTGCCGGGCTGGACTCCCAATTTACAGCTGGGGACACTCAGGCACAGGAAGGTTATGTCCACCTTACTGCCCCCTGCCAGGAAGGGGCAGTCCTGGTATTAGAACCCAGGCGGTGGGGTTCAGAGCCCACGTGCCTTCCCACCCACGCAGCCCAAGAAACTCAGAAAAGTTCATTCATTTTGACAAGTCTCTCTGTCACCTGAATGCTCCCCAGCAAGCAAGTGGCTCTCTGTCCAGAGCCTCAGCCTGGGGTTGTAGAAACGGATGGAGGATACTCTACTCCCTCTGCTGTGTGAACGCCAACCTGCGTGTGCACACACATGTGGGTCTGGTCCATGCTGTGCGGGGGGGGGGGGGG
>NC_058414.1:4631677-4663164 GCF_002201575.2 Neomonachus schauinslandi
GGGGTGCGGCACTCGCTAGAGCTGGGGAGGCAGAGACGGGGGCACTGGGGAGAGAGTCCAGAAGGGTCAGCTCCCTGACATCTACCACTCAGCAGAAGGGAGCTCAGTCCCTGAGACCACAGTCACACTTGCCCCCAGAAAATCTGAAGAAAACTGATCCAAGCCCCAAGGTGTGAGAGGGTGTCTTCACTGCTTGTCTCTGTCCAAAAAAATAGCTTCCTTTTTGATTTTTAATCATAGACGTAATACTTGCTAAATCTGAGAACGTAGATGCTAAAGAAAAGCTTAAAGAAAAAACTTCAAATGAACTTCTCTTCTTTCACCCTTGGATGATACCCTATCAGTTTTTGGTCTGTTTTTCCAGAGATGAGAAAAAATGCACCAATGTGGTACGTCTGTGGGCAATGTTTGAATTACTTATGGAGAACGTATAGGTTACATTTGGATCACGTGGGGGTTACAAGTGATCCTGATTTAAAAAAAAAAATGGATTCATAATCAAATGACACATGTTACTGAATTTTAGCCTATCTTTCTGAAATTTCCCACAGCAACAAAGCATCTGCATTAGCACTTCCAAGCCCTGGACCGTTCCACTGGGTGGGCGAGCAGCGTGACTTCGGAACCCATACCCTACCAGTGAGCAGGTGGTTAGCGAAGAATGGAAGTTTCTGGTTAGGAAAGAGGAGAGGAGCTGGTTTGCAGGACACGGAGTCCGGAGGCAAGAGCAAACCCACCAGGAGCTCTGCGGAGGTGCTGAGGACGGAGCTGGGTTGTCAGGGTCAGCGCACGAGGTGGTACCTCCCAGACCCCCAAATGCAGTGCAGCACCTCCTTCTGAGGTCACCCCAGCTCGTTTCTGCAATCCTCCATGCAATCGGCTCTTTACCATCCGGGATAAATATTTTTTCCTTCTTTTCCAAGTTTTAAAACAAGCAGGTCAATTTTTGGAAACAGAGCAGACAGAAGTACAATAAAAATGCGCCTGAATCCCCTGACAGTAGGTAGGGTAACTGACGGCACTCTCAGGGACTTAGCACATCTAGACACCATGGAAATCACACAGTGTGAATGATCCGGGGTCCTGCCTCCCCCTCCCCCATGAACTTGACAAGATACGATTTTAAAACCTTGGTAAGTATTTTTTTCAGATTCTAAACTACTCTAGTACACACTTGTAGCCAGTTGCAAGTTTCAGACGGCGTACTAACAATCCAATCAACACCTCTGTGCATAAAACCCTGTCCGCATTTCTGATTATTCCGGATTATCTTCCGGACCCCTGGAAATTGAACCACTAGACCAAAGGTTTCACACGTATTTTTCTCTGAGCTTAGATACATACTGTCAAAATCCTGTTCACGCAGTTTACCCTTCCACCCAAAACAGAGGAGAAGTGCCCGTTTCATAATATCTGTGGCAGACCGAGACTGGTGATCTTTCTGGAATTTTTTCTTGCCAATCCCAGAGGTAAACTGTGGCCTCGGCCTGTGGTTTTCAGTGCAGGTCTCAAATACCGAAGCTGACCATTTTCCAGAGCTTCTCAGCCCTTTGTCCTTCTTCTTTTGGACTACTCTCTGATGGGTCAGCGGGACGAGTGCCCGAGGGCACCAGGGCTTTCCAATCAAGCCAAGCCTACCACCACCCCTCGGGAGCTGAGCCCCCCTTGGGGCCAGTTCTCTGGAGTCTGACTCAACTGACTCATCTGTAAAATGGGTTCGACGACCCCCTCTGGGATTGCTGAAGGCTTTATTTACAACACCAAGTGCAAAGCCAGGGCCCGAGGCCGGGCAAGCACTCGGCCCATGGACGTGGGCTTCCTCCACCCCCTGGAAACTCGTGTTTGTGCCTCCATATTCCTCCAGGATGAGCTCTTAACATGTAAGAAACTGTTTGCTCGTGTCTGTTGCAAACGCTTTTCCCAGCTTGTCTATCTGCAGTCTTAACTAAATTTTTGATTCTCAGAAGTGTAATTCAACGTGGGCAAGTTTACTGAACTTTCCTTCTCGGTTCATCGTGGCAAGATTGATGACTGCCTTCATCCTCTCTCCAGGAAACTGGAGAGCGTCCGTGTATGTTTTATTCTGGTCTCTTTTCGATGTGACGTATTCCTCGCTCATCTTGCTGACATTTATACTGGTGGACGGGGAAGAGGTGAGACCATTACTTGGCCCCCCCGTTCACTCTGCCCTTTCTGCCTGAGCCTGAAGGTCACCCTCATCCCACCTTATAATCTCCATACCCACGCGTGTCTGAGCCTCGGCCACACTCGTGCATGGGTCCCACGGATCTGCCCGTCCCGAAGCCATGGCCACGCTCTCCATCCTCACGGCTTCCGACACATTTTCGTTGGCACCCACTTCCCCTCTTGCTTCTTTTGCATGGATCCCTCTTCCTCGAATTGTCTCAAGGTTTGCTTAAATTATTAAAACTTCTCTTCTGGCGTATTTCCTTACATATAAGTAGGCAATTATTACCCATTATGGACATGGATGCTGGTTGTGGACCATCTGGTTGAAATCAAATGGCACGTACATCAGCAGAGTATAAACCAAGGGTCCAGCCTCCCTGTGCCTCAGGCCCCACCCAGCCTGTCTCTCTGGGAACAAACAAGCCCCCGGGGTGTCTCCTGCGCAGGCTCAAGTCCAAATCCGAGACCCCGTCGCCCCCTCCACGTGCCACCGTCCCTAAGCACTCCTCTCGTCAGTGGCAAGCAGACCTGACCCCACAGAGACATTGATTTAGAAGACAAGGACCTTCCAAACCTAATTTAGGCAACCTTGTCACCAGATTTAGCAAATGCAAATACAGGCTGTCCAGCAAAACCTGAGTTGCAGATAGACAAACTAACCACTTTTGGGTCTAAGTCAGTCTCAGGCATTGCATGGGACTTGTCCAAAAAAACATTTTTGTGGTTTATCTGAATTTAACTGGGCATCCTATACTTCATCAGGCAGCTCTGTACCTCAAGGACCGTTCAAAATCCGACAGGTTTGCGTGACAAATTACAGCGGTAAGAACAAAATCTCGACGCGTGGCTCATTTGTTCGTATATAAGACTCCCAAGTCAAAAAAAAAAAAAAAATGTACTTTAAAGAATTCAACAGGTGGAAGCTTCAGGCAAGAATCCTATTATCCTGGGGGCGCCTGGGTGGCTCAGTCGTTAAGCGTCTGCTTTCTGCTCAGGTCATGATCCCAGCGTCCTGGGATCGAGCCCCGCATCGGGCTCTCTGCTCAGCGGGAAGCCTGCTTCTCCCTCTCCCGCTCCCCCTGCTTGTGTTCCCTCTCTCGCTGTGTCTCTCTCTGTCAAATAAATAAATAAAATCTTTAAAAAAAGGGGGGGTGCGCCTGGGTGGCTCAGTCGTTAAGCGTCTGCCTTCGGCTCAGGTCATGATCCCAGGGTCCTGAGATCGAGCCCCACATCGGGCTCCCTGCTCCTTGGGAGCCTGCTTCTCCCTCTCCCACTCCCCTTCCTTGTGTTCCCTCTCTCGCTGTCTCTGTCAAGTAAATAAATAAAATCTTTGAAGAAAAAAAAAAAAGAATCCTATTATCCTGGGAAGTGAGAAAGGACGCAATAGTAGGAAACTGCTAGTGTTTGTAAAATAAAGCCCGGGGAGAAGCAAACCACCAGTGCAGGGGAAGGTCAGGCGCAACTGTCCCTCTTGAAAGGCAAACAATGGCACTCCGCCAGGCTCAGGGTCACGAAAACTGGGACAGGAGTAACAAGCCTGCCCCTATGCCGGCGTGGTCTCCCGGGGCTCTTTTTTGTTTGTCCGGGTGGGTTTCCTGTTCCAGGTTAGTGGGCCTCCCCGTAGGGTCAGGAGCAGCACTATGGAGCGTCCTCCTCTGCAGGAGGCCCGGGGCCTCGCTGGGGGCCTGGGGGTTGGGGGTCCAGGATTCTTCTCCAAGGTGGCTGCTCGCTGCTAAGGCTGCCGTAAACCAGAGCCCTTCACTGCTGGGCTGTCTACCTCTAGGGAAGGCGGGGAGCCTGGAAGAGCCCTTAATTAGCGATGCTGGTCACTTCACTATTTGGTGCTGACGCAGATATTATGAAACGGGCACTTCTACATCCATCTGGCTGTAGAAATACTTTCCAAAGTCAGAAGCAGGCATCCAGTGGAGCAGGGCAGAAATGCAGCCTCCATTAATACGAAGAAGAGCGGTCCCCCCTGTAGAATGACCTTGTGCGGAGTGATTTCCTTCCACCCACACTAAGCCCTGCAACGTAGGGGGTGGACATGGGGGGAACGACCCTGCAGCGGCAGCCTGGGCCAGCATGCTGGTCCCAGAGCTCCCACAGGACTTGGCGATGGGGCACAGGGAGGGGACGAGGGACGGCTCCTCCAGCTGGGCAGTGCTCTCCTCTAGAAAGTTCCTTCTTGAGTCACACTTCTGGGGGTTACATGAATGCCCCCCCACCTCGCTCCTTCAGACCCCTCCAGCCCCCTCCCTGAAGCACTTCCTCCCCTGGCAGGAGCGTGCCCACTGTACGCGCTGAGTGAGACCCCTGCCCAGGGAGGCAGGTGCTGACCCTCCCTCGCTCGGCTAACGAAGAACCCGAGGTTTCAAAGACCACCCGGAAAAGGTGCCTCGAGCGGGGTCTGAACCCAGTGGGCCTGGCCGTCAGGGTAGCAGGAATCAATGGGAGGTCAGACCTCCAGGGGGAACTGCTGAGAAATGCAGACTCCCAGGCCTGCGGGCCTGCAAGGTCCTGACTGCAGGGGTGGGGCTGAGTCTGAGCACCTCACCCAGGTGATTCAGTTCTACTGAATATTCCGGGGGGCCGCCTTCCTACCCTGGCTTCCCTCCAGCTAGAACGCACAGCTCGCAGCAGGTAGGCCGCCCCATCCTGCTCTGCCCGGGGATTCTTCGCTCTCTGGAATGTTCTCTCCCTTGCCCTCCACACGCATGAGGCACTCATCTTCAAGGCCTCGCTGGGAAGCCAGCTCCTTCTGGAGCTTCTCTGACAGCCCAGATGAAAACGGTCTCTCACCCCTCCTCCCACCGCGCTCTTTAATTCAGCGCGTGCCCCTGCCCGCTGACGTCCCCAGACGCGGGGCAGGGACACCTCCGCCCCCCCACAGTGAGGTGGTGAAGGTGAGGGCCGGCTGGGAGGAAGGCCATGGAGCCCAGCAAGAAGAGCGGAGGAGACGCATCATGACCCGGCCTGGGCACCCACGGAGCCAGACTCCACACGTGCGGCGGCGGCAAGGGGGGCGTCGAATACCTCATTGCCCACACTGGCTGCCAGACAGCACAAGCCGCCCAAGAGGAACACCGCTCTCGAGATGGAGAATGTCCGCCGGGCGGTTTGAGCCGTTTCCCGATCTAAAAACGCAGGACCGACGCGGGCCTCGGGGAGCAGGTGGGGGGCTTCAATGAGACAGGAGCGTAACAGTCAGCACGGAGTCTGCCGGGGAACAAAGGGGAGCGTACGGCGGGAGGCCAGACTCCGGGGTCCAACCCCAGGCTGCCACCTGTCAGTCAGCTGTGTGACTTCATGCATCTGTGGGCGTCCTCGGGGCCGACTGGCGGCTTCGTACGTTGGCCCGGAGGAATAAATTAAGGCGCTCTAAACAAAGGGCTGATCCAACAGCTAAAGGTTCCAGGCCCTGAACAGCAGGGACAAGACAAGGCGTCCCTAAGAGACATGTCTCTCTAGTGGGTGTCGGGGCTGTGTCCTTGGTCCCACCCAGCACACGACCTTTTCAGGGGAATAAAGGGACAGAAGGCGCCCCTCTTTACCCTGCTGAGAAAACCAAAGATGAACACCACAGAGGACAGAACGAGGGGGTCTGACGTGTCTTCGACCAGCGAGAATGTTCCATCAAAACCTCCAAGCCGAAGTCTTCATGCAGATAAACCACCCCCCCACACGAATACCAATGCATGAGAATGCTGTGGGCGGGGGGCAGGGACAGCCCAGGGACTGGTGAAGACAAAGCCACATGGGGCTGTCCCGGCGCCCCCACGCCCTCGCCCGCAGCGGCCCTGGCCAAACCCACTGTCGGGCAGGGAAGGACAGAACAGCATGGGCCCTACCCTCTGGGGCCCAGCAGCTCACTTTCCCTCCAGGCGGCCCCCTCCTACCCCCTGCAGCCCAACGCCCGGTGGGATCCTGGTCCACCTCTGACACACAACAAGCCGAGGCTTCTGAAGGTCAGTACTCGAAGTACAATCACCAAAGCTTTCATCGTTTGATAACAAAACGCAGTTAAAGTCGTAGAACAAATCAGAATCAAAATCCACTAATCGATGAGCTTCCCGCCCTAGTGAAGAACACATGACCGAAGCATCAGTCCGCGATTCTAACCGGGAAAGCATTGTCTTACAATATCACAAATTCCCTGACGCCCAAAGCCTACCGGGTCAACCGTGTGCGCGTCTTCCTCTACGACCTCCAAACACGCACAGCGGGGTGTGACAAAGATTCCCCCATGTAGCCTCCTCCCAGCTACAGTTACTCATTTTTATGAAACCTTACTAGGTTTGTAGTAATTACTCACCACGCCGGCCCTCCTATCTAGGAGGGAGAATACTGCCTTCTATTTCTACGGTATCATACGAGCCGCTGAGTCACACAGGAAAATACCTGGACCGCCACTCATCAGAGCAACAAAAACCTCTTCTCCGAAACAGTAAGACGCCAAGCGCAGCAGGGACAAAGCCACTGCTGAGAAAACCACCAGACTTTCACAAAAACCTCATCGCACCCAACTGCCGTAGACCTGAACCGACACTGCCCTGTATTTACCATCTTCAGACACTTCTTTCTACACAACGACCTCTAAGTGCCCTGATTCTTGACATTACGAGCAAAAGTAGTGTATGAATCACCTAGCTTTAAATTCGATCACCCACTCTACAACGCCAGGCATGGAAACATCCATTTCAGTAATGTGAGGGAGAAAGGAAGTCCACCAATCTCTTATTTTCTTTTGAGCAGCTCTACTGAGATATCAGTTACCTAACAGAACTTCACCTGTCATATTAAGTGTACAATCCAACGAATGTTAGTGTAATTACAGTATTTGTACAACCATCACAATCTAAATTTAGAACATTGCCATCGCCCGCCCTACAGAGAAACCTCGTGCCCAGAGCCTGCTCAGCTTGACAAATGGTTTTCCCAAAATAAAATGCCTTTGCCACGTCCATTTTCTTCCCGTCCTTTGATCTGGCGTCCCCCCCATGAGTGAGGCAGCTCACCTCATGGTGAAGAGCACTAGCTCGAGGATTTCTAGAAATCACCAGCTCAGAGGCCTGGGCAAGGCACTAGCCCTCCCTCGGGGAGGGTCACCTCATGGGACGGTGCGGAAGACTTGGCGCGATCATGTGCGTGAAGCACACTGTAAGTTATTAATAAGCTGCGATTTTCACGCGCATGCCCACTAATCCTGCTGTTACGGCCACCTCCCCCGACCTCCATCTCCCTGACCTGCTCCCCTCCACCTGCTCCCTCCCCCCCTCCTCCTCCTCTTCCACCAAGACTCCACCAGGGACTTTAGCCTGAGGACAGGGCAAAGGGCCACCTGGGAACAGCAGATCAACCGCGTGTCCATGCAGGATTACAGAACGCAAGTTCGGTTCATAGCACGCCTGCCTTCCTGCCTGCTTTCTGTTCCCGAAGCGAGTCCCATCCAGAGAGAAGCCAGAAGGGCAGTGCTTGACACCGGCCCCTGCGAACACGGGAGGTCAGAGCAGAGGAATCCGGCAGTGTGGACGCACCCACTAGCTGTTCAGGCAGGAACAGTGGTAGCTTGCGGGTAAAAGTGAGCTCCACCACGAAGGCAAAGGCACGCCCAAGTGGAACCCCTCAGACAAAAGCCCACAAGGCCTTCACCCCTCCGAGCACCTGGAGGCGGGTTCACGGCAGGATTTTCAAATCTGCCCCACAGGACACGCAAACCCCAGAACACAGGCTGCGTGTTCTCACCGCGCTGCTCCCGGTGACAGGCAGGCACGGCGCTGGTAAGAGAACACAGGTCCGCCCTTCCTCTCCCTGCTTCTCCCCTGCTCTGCCTCTGCCGGCCTGGGGTCCTGCAGACTTCAGCCCCCCTCCCCCCCGCGCGCCCCCCCCACGCCCCCCCCTGGGCCACCCCTTACCCCCGCACCGCTTGCAGGCCTTCTGCCCCCTGACTGGCCCTGATCAGAACCCCGCCCGCCTCCCCTGCAGCCCCCAAAGGGAAAAATCAGCTCTTGGCATATGCAAGGCCCTCTAGCTACATCCAGGACTTTGATTCTGGATGTGCCTACGGGGGAACCAGCTCTAAATGGCTCGTACCTAAGCCCAGGCTTTGCTCTGGGGAAGGAGACCGCAGAGAGGCTGGCCCAGGGACAGAGCGGGCAGCGATCACTCCCGGGGGCAGGCCTAGAGATCAGAGGTCAGGACGCCCACAGTTTCACAAGGGGTCGCGTCTCAGGAGCTCTAGTGGGGGAGGGGGGACAGAGAGTTCCAGCCCATACAATGACTGCGGCTCAGAAAAGGAGCCAGATACGTCAAGTCCGTGAAATGTTAACCAATAAGAAACACGATGGCCCAACGTTCCATATGTGGTGACGGCCCCGCATGTCCTGTGCACTAATTCTACCATCCACGCTTGCTTTCGTCCGAGGCTGATGGTTCTCCAAAGTCAATAACTTACTGATTTTAAGTACAACGAGCGAGCGGCCTCTGTCAAAACTACAATGATGCTACGATTTTTTTTTTTTTTTAAGTAGGTTCCATGCTGGATATGGAGCCCAATGCAGGGCTTGAACTCCCGACCCTGGGATCGAGACCTGAGCTGAGATCAAGAGTCGGACACTTTACCGACTGAGCCACTCAGGCGCCCCGACCCCTAAATTTTTTAATGGCTATTCGGGTCATCTTATGGGATGTCCCTAACTCTAGAGAACGGTCAAGATGCGGAAGCCAAAGGCCACTGCGGGTTTCCCCAGGCTTTCTGGGATGGGAGCCCCTGGGGCAGGGGTCGCTGGTTCTCAACCACACACACCGTCAGCCCAGGTGGGGGAGTCAGGGCGCCAGGCATCCCCCACCCCTCCTGGGGGAACCAATGACTCAATGTCGATGAGACTGGGTCACTCAGCACTGCACAACCGCCCCCACGTTACCTAACCCAGAAGAGCAGGTGCAGGTCTGGACGGGAGTATGGAGGGCCCCCCATTTATGAAAGCACGTCTGCACCAGGCCCACGACATGTCTTCCTCCAACCAGCCACCTCCCGGAAGGAGCCAGGACCCCTGTGGCTCATTTACACAATGACTAAGGGAGGCCCAGCAGCTGGGCCGGTGTCCAGGCAGCAGAAACAGCACAGTGAGGACATGTGATTGCAGGGCGCCCAGTCCCATTTTCCACTGCCCATTGGCTTTGTTCTCTGGGACCCCCGCCCTCGTGGAAAGGAAAACGAACAGAGACCAAAACATGCGCACATACGCATATAACGTGAATTTGTTAGAACAGTCAGTAAGCAGCACGTACGGCAACGTTAACGTCTACCCTGGCTCAGCAGCCCAGGAAATGAGACAGTACGGAAATCTCTACGCTGCTAATTAATTAATAAGGCCGACAATCAGAGTCCTCAACGTACTTCCCAAGGATCAGTCAAAATGCAACACGGGCAATGAGCGCAATCTGACAAAGAAACCACGAACCTCCAAATGGAATAAAATGTGTTCTGACCCCACCCTGGCGACCTCTGGCCAACCATGACCCCAAGCTCTGGAAGACGGGCCTGGTGCCCGGTGTTCCCCTGCTGCCCCCGGCCCGTCCCTGTCACAGATGACCGCGTGTACAGAGCTTCCCGGAGGCTCAAGGGACCAGGCCAGAGGGCCACCCACGAG
This sequence comes from Neomonachus schauinslandi, assembly GCF_002201575.2. NCBI lineage: Eukaryota > Metazoa > Chordata > Mammalia > Carnivora > Phocidae > Neomonachus > Neomonachus schauinslandi. Next base: position 4,641,520 of record NC_058414.1, read on the forward strand.
CTGAGCCCCTCCCGGAGGCAAAGGGAATCGAGTCCCCCGGGCCACACACAGACCCAAACAAAAAGGACAAAGCAGAGGGTGTTAACAAAACGCCAGCACAGCTTGGACGCTGGGGCCACTGGGTTCAAAGTCCCGGTGACGATCCCTCAGCATCTCAGCGCTTGAGCTCCCTTGTCTGAAATGTGGGTCACAATCCCGAGGCCTCCCCAGTGGGGCGCGCGCAAAGCCTCTGGAGACACGTGAACCCAAGTTCGTTGGCTCGAAGCTTCCAGCTTTGTCTTGGTAACACCACCCCGTGCAACATCCACACTCACACCCGGGCAGGAAAGCACGTGGTGCATGGTCGTCGGGATGCACCGAGACGGGACTCTGTTCTGGGCAGAGCTCCCGCACCCCGCCCCCCGCACATGGCACACCCCCACCACGTGCCCCCAGTTAGCAGAATGACGAGAGGCACCTCTTCCGCGAACTTTTTCAAAACTACATTTCAAAATCTGGGAAGGGCTCTCATTGGTCCTGGCTGACCAGGAAAAAGCCCCAGGGTTTACGATGATGTAATCCTTGATGGTGGCGCTTCCTCATTTCTCCGTCTCTCTGGCGAGCAGAGGCCAGAAGGCCAGGGGTGAGCGGCAGCCCCGGGCCAGGAATCTGGAGGCAGAATGAGGAAGCTGGGTCTGGTCCAGAGCTCGAGCTCGAGCCCCTCCTGCATCCCACCGGGGTTCCCACACCGCACCTGAACCAGGTATAATGGTCTTCTGAGGGTGGGTGGGACAGCAGGGAGGGGTAGGAAGAAGCTTCTAGAAGCACGCTGAAGGTCATGGCTGTCAAGTCAGGGTGACGCTCACTGGAGGGGTATCTTCCACGGAGCTTCGCGCAAAGCAAGCAGCCAAGACCAAGCAGAGGAGGAGCACAGACCCCAGGGCACAATGAACTGGGTCCTCTGGCCCTGGAGCTGCCGGTGCCGGGCAAACAAGACTCGGGTCAGCCCCTCCCCGTGGCAGGAGGACCGCCAGGTCCCAACCCCTGCTTGGGTCACCAGAAGCAGATCATCACACCCTTCATGAATGAAAATCCTTTCTGTGGCGTGAGCCAAATGTTTATAAATCACCACTGTGACGAACTCCGCGATTCGAAGCAAATAAACTCCCTCTACGTGCCTTTTTCCTCCTCTATAAAGGGAGTTCTCGGGGCGCCTGGGTGGCTCAGTTGTTAAGCATCTGCCTTCGGCTCAGGTCATGATCTCAGGGTCCTGGGATCGAGCCCCGCACCGGGCCCCCTGCTCGGCAGGAAGCCTGCTTCTCCCCTCCTGCTCCCCGCCTCCTGCTTCCCTCTCTCGCCGTCTCTCTCTCTGTCGAATAAACTTAAAAAATCTTTTAAAAAGTACAATTAAATAAAGGGAGGTCTCTGGGCTACACGGTCTCTGTATTTCTTTTCAGCTCCAACGCTGCCTCTAGATACATGAAACGATCTGAGCCTAATCTAGTCCTAGGACCAAGGCTATAACAGCATGAGGGGCCTCTGTGCTGCCCACCCAGATGGAATATCAAGGACTGAACAGACCCTCTCTCCTTAAATAAGTAAAACACTGAAATGGTTTTGTGCACTGGGCAGCAGGGAGCACAGGACCGTTATCTCTGAGAAAGACAAACTCGCTGCCCAGGGCGCCCACAATCTGCAGCACAACGCAGGAGGACCTTTCGGGGAGACCTGTCTGGGGCGTCGGGCAAGCCATCAGCCGAGCACTGGCTCGTGCACACAGCACGTCTGGAAACTCTCGAGCCCAGGGCAAGAGCCACCGGAAAGAAGCAGACAGAAGGACTCCTGGAGCTCACGCAGGTCGGAGCAAAGGTTGTGTCCCCCTGCAGCCACAGTGGAAAAGCTCGTACACGTGGGACACGGGACGGAGCTCCCCGAAAAGTCTTGCCTCCGTGGTGAGGGCAGGCGAGGCCCAGCACGCCAGGTAAAAAAAAAAAAAGCAAGTTTCAGAAGGACCAACAGTCTCGAAGAAGCCTAACTGTTCGCATTAGAAATCCCCCCATATTCAAAGCAACACAAAAACAGGAGAAACAAAAAACCGCAGTGCTCAGCCGCCTCTGACACCCAATCCCAAACCAGCAGGCGTGAAGAGAAAGCAGGGTCCCTCAGGAGAGGCGATGTCAGCCGAGAGAAAGAGCCCCGCAAACGTTGAAGATGACCCTGGAAGGTAGGAACGTTCGTGTCGCCTGGAGAGCAAGGCCGCACGTGTTCAGGAGGGTGAAAGCAAGCACAATCCTGAGGGGCACCAAACCCAACCCCAGGATGGGCCTGGCCGCAGGTGAGACGCCACACCCCCTCTCTGCTCTCCCCTCAGCCCAGCCGCTCCCCTGCGGTCTGGGAGGCTGGGGGTAGCAGAACCTGCACGAAGACACAGAAACTCTCCAAAATGAAGCACCCAGAGGAAAGCAAGGGGGGATCTCCCCTAAATCGTGGGCAGAGGGGAGGGGACTCAGGTTTGGGACCAGGCAGAGCAAACCTGAACCCGGCACCTCCGCTCCCCAGCTGTCTAGCCTGAGCATGGTAAGTCAACAGAAGTCTCTGGGCCTCTGTCCTCACAGGAAAACTGGGAAACAGCACCCACTTCAAAGGGTTTGCTGCGGAGACAGCATGAGGTGTTCAAACTCTGGCCGCAGTCCCCAGTTCCCTCCCCATCCCCGAGACAGACACACCCCCTGTACGGGGGAGCAAGGAGGGTCTCCAGGTCTCCTTCAGAGGTGCACCCAGCCCCGCACACCTGGAAAGCAGCTACAAGTGACAGGCCACTCCAGCTTCAACCGCCAGCAGGGATGCGGGGCCAGCCTCCGGCACAGAAGGTCCGGCTGCAGACTTGTGCTCCCAGCCCTGTGACCCAGGGCGTCGTGCTCAGGAGAAGCCGGGAGTGTGTGTGTATGTGTGCACATGCGTGTGGAAAACACAAGCGCCACAAATTTAAACTGCACTCGGACACAGATAATCTCCAGATACTGTGACAGCCCCGCCTTTTCCACAAAACATTTCTTTACCCAAGAACTCCCTGCTAGATCATGATCCTTGCTCCTTATCAACAGATCAGAGAGAGGCTTCCTTCCTGGGCCAGCAAACCCGCAACAGGTTTGACAAAGCTGCTGCTCAGCACCTGTACCCAAGGCCTCCTTCTCTAAAAAGCCATTCCCGGCCTAACAGGATCCCTGGATCCGTTGAAAATCCTGATCCATAAACTCACTAACCCCAACCCTGCCAACCAGTCCTGGGGGGAGCTGCGAGGGGTAATAATAAGGTCCCAACAGAGCCATCACGTGACCCTGTTCCAATGAGGCCCAGAAGGGAGTTGCTGGGAACAAAGTAGGTCCCTCCCACTCCAGGGAAGCCCCAGACCCTAGGGAGCCCAGTGAGACAGGGACGGACGCTCAGGGTGCAGACTGCACAAATGTCACAGACCAGCAGACCAAGTGCCAGGCTAGCAGACGGGACAGGCTCGTGCAATGGTGTTCACCAGGTGACCAAGTGTCCAGGAAAAGGACATTCCATGCCTACTCAAAGGCTGGATACGTGGCTGACCAGGAGGGTGGTGAATGGACAGAGGAGAGGCTACTTTTAGGTGATGAGAAGACAGGTTAATTGCATCTGAAACTTCTGTGTTTTGAAATGCTGGCATTACACTGGTCCCCAGAAATACTTCAGTGACGGCCAGCCAGCCAGCCAGCCAGCCAGACGCCCCTCAGGCAGGTGCTCAAGCCAGACAGAAGAGTCAGCCTCAAACTCTTCCTGCTCCACATTCCATTCCACCCTGCTACCACATCCTGATGACTCGGCCTTCTAAATATACTTGGACACACATTTCTCTATGGCCACTGCAGTGTCCTAGGCTCAGGCGGCCCCGTCTCGCCCTGAAGCCCTGACTCAGAGTAGCTCAGAGGGGACTGTGGTGTCCCCACCACACAGCAAGCAGGGCAGGCAGAGGATGGAGTGCAGTCCTGCACCACGCACAGGATACAGGGTCAAGCCCGGGGACTCACAAGTCTGCACCCTCAACCCGCACTCCACCCCTGATCTTCTGTCCTAGAAGACCACAGACTGAAATGGACTCCAAACGCATTTGTTCAGTAAGAAGCGGGTTTCATATGCACGTGGGAGCCTAAGATACACGCCCCCCCCCCCCCCCCCCGCTAGAAATCAGCCAGGGAAGGTGGGAAAGCACACACTGCTTTTCACTGCTCTCGGGTCCGAGAAAGCTTCTCGAACCAATGAAAAGATGTCTGTGATCACGGATCAACGTCCTCGAGCTCATCGAGGACTGACATCTTTACCAGCATGGCATAGTCCCGGGGCACCTGATCAGCTTCAGAGACTCTGGAATCTGACCACTCGGCTGCCTAAGAACAGAGAAATACAGCCAATCTTCAAAGAGACTCACCTGCTCAGCAACTGTCTACCTACTCAGTGGCCAGTAACTTTAGCCCTCAAAGCACAGGTCCTGCCTCTTGGCTTTGTGTGTTATCTGGACAAAACAGAGAATAAACCATAATCACACCATTCAATTTACTCATTTATAAATTGAAGTGGATGATGACGTGGAATAATCAAAGGAAAGCACAGAGCAGGTAAGTGGGGGAGGAAGCTGCAATTTAAAGAAAAGAGGAAGGAAGGGCTCCCTGAAAAGGAAGGGTAAGGACCACCCGCACAAGGCAATTTCAGTGTCCTCTTCTTTTTTTTTTTTTTAAGTTAATTTTTTTAGAGAGAGAGAGAGTGTGTGTGTGAGTGGGGTGCGGAGAGGGGCAGAGGAACAGAATCATAAGCCCTGCATGGAGCCCGACCCACGGCTCGATCTCCCCATCCCGAGATCATGACCTGAGCCGAAATCAAGAGTCAGAGGCTTAACAGACTAAGCCACCCAGGCGCTCCTCAGCATCTTCATCTTAATCGTGATGAATCTGGACAGTGAGACCAGAGGCCAGCCAGTTCCTTGGGAAATAAACATCCGACCTAGCTTCTTGCACTTTTATCCCACTCTGGAATGTTCCACCAATGACGAAAGGTCTTGTTTTTCCTATGAGTTTATGCTCCTTTTGATGGTTTCTTTTTTTTTTCTTTTTTAAGCCCTACTACCAAGCGATCCAGTTCTAGTCCCTCTGTCGACAGCAGGCTCCCAGGCATGCAGAAACAGATGGTGGAGACCCCGCCACCCCCCCAGCCCGTCCCCCCGCTGCTCGAACCCCTCAGAGAGCTGCCGGCAGAGGCAGGGAATCCACCTGCGGAAAACCAAAGGCCAGGTTTCCCATCACTCTCCCGGAAAAACTCACCAACCGTGCGCAGAGAGTGACAGAAAGTCCAGTAAGAGGAAACGGCTGAAAATCTGCTACGTGTTTATTCTTTAAAGGTCATTTACAGGAAAGGTTCGCAGAGGCTGAGAATACGCTCATCTTCAATTAATAGCTACTTCATACACCCCCTTTTGTTTTTGGTTTTTTTTTTTTTTGGTGTCCTCCTAGTTAATAAAAATACAGTAATAATCTTTAAAAGGGACCAGTAGCCACGTTCTCCGGGTCTCCCTCAGACATGCAGGAATATTTAGTAACCAAGCTGAGGATGACGAAGACACAGCTGTGAAGAGTCAGGGACCCCTCTGTGCTGGGGTAGTAACTGGGCACCAAGAGCAGGTGAGCGGCCCCATCCACCACCACCCGCCGAATGAGGTGCAGGGAAGAGAGGGAGGGAAACGTAACCAGCAACAAAAAAGGGATCCATGCATGCTGCCAGGAAATTCGGTAGGAATGAAGCATCATACGGGAAGAGCAAAACAGAATTTAAACCTACCCTACTCGCAAGACCAAACACTTAAATCGGAAAGTAAACAGAGTTGAAAAGCTCCTGTTTCCACTACCCCACATGCTGTATTAAAAGGGATCATTTTAAGGTTCCTCTCTCCCCCAAAATGCGTCACTAAAAAAAAAAAAAAAACCAAAAGAACAAAAAAACAGTTGCTACCGCCTGATTCCTGTCAACCCACTTACTGCTCGTTTAGGACACGGCAGCACTTGCTGGCAGGCAGGCGGGCGGGCGGGCTGGCCCGTGCACTTGGCACTTGGGTCTTCGCTGCTGAACGAACACACAAGTTCCCCAGCGCCCCAATCCACCGGCGAGCTGCCCCAACAGACGCCCTCTTCCCCTCCGTCTCAGTGACAGGAAGGAAGGAGATGCCCCGCCTCACCACCAAGTTTCACAAACCGTGACCCCCGAATATCTCACGGCCTGTCTGCAGTCTTCAAATATTATCACGAGTAACAGGTGTCCGCCCGCCCCGCGCTGTGACGCGGTCTTGGACTCCGCCAGAGAACGCAGCAGCCGCGGCCCCTGGACGGAGCCGCCGTCCACCGAACAGGCCACGGGGGGGGAGACACGCCGGCCCCCCTGTGCTCCAGCCTGAGCACATCCCGCAGACACAGGACAGAGTTCCCGACATTGCAGCCAGAGCCTGCTTTCCAGACCCCAATCGGACCTTGTCAGCAAGCCCCGCCAACCCCAGCTCCCGACACTGCAAGATCCTCCGCTTGGGCGCAGGAGCATGGTGACCCCTAACCTGTGGCTGGAGCTCGGCGTGTGTGCGTGCCACATAGAACAGCAGGTGGAACCTGGGTCTGCGACGGGCAAACCAGGACTCCCGTCGACCCCGCTTGGGAGGCCCGGCTACCTTCCCCGCAGAGAGGGAGTGTTCACGTGAGATCTGGAGAAACCTCTCATGGAAGACGCGGCCCGGGGGGCAGGTGCAGGGACGAGGTGACAGACGACCCCACAGCCACAGTGGGGCGAGGTGAGAGGGGCCGAGGTGGGCAGGAGAGGTAGGCTGCGGCCAGACCGGGCAGAGCCTCCCAGGCTGAAGGGCTAACACGCACACAGCACTCGGCGGGCCCCAGAAACACGCACCCAGGACGTGCAAGCGCAGGAAAGGGAACCCTCCCTGCCTTCACGAGGCAGGCCCAGCAACCGCGTGTACTGGTTGAGCAGGTTGACGGTGAGTGGCTGGCTGGCATCCAGAGCCAGGCCGCCCCACACGGACCAGCCCCCAGGGAACCCCGATTCGCAGTGTCACCATCACATCCTACCCCCACCCTGCCACCTTCTTGCTCTGCTGCCCCGTCCCCACACCGGGTGGCTAGGGTGCCCCCAGACATGGGCAGGGCGAGGCCCACAGGGCAAGGCCACACACAGGGTTCTGACCCCTGAGCAGGCAGGCCGCGTCCCACCTCACAGGTGCTGAGCCAACCATGGAAGGTCCAGCAGAGAGCGAACACGACTCCCCTGTGTCCTCAAGGAGCCACACGTTGGGTGGCGGGGCGGACAGGGACAGACAGTGGTGGGAGCTCTGAAGTGAGAGTGAAAATGGGGATGCACACGGCTCCAGGGGGAGGAGGAGGCATCAGGGCCAAAGCCAGAAGAACCACTTTGAGCAAAGGCGCGGAGGTAGGGATGGCAAGATGGAGACAGAGAAGGGGCGCGGAGGCCGAGGGCACCCGGCCTCTGTTACTTCTGGTGACAGATGTCCAGAGATTCGAGGCAAAGGAGGGCCCAGCCGGGTGGACAGCGGTCCCACAACGGGTAACCGTCAGGAAAACGCTGAGCCCTTCCTCGCTGCCCAAAGAGTAACATAAAATGTCAAGGAGTCTGCTTGCATCTTAGCAGCCGGGTTTCGGGGGTGGTCTGCAAGCATACAATCAACTCCTTGGCTAGCCTGGCCCATCTCCTCCAAAGTTCTGGGCTTCAGGGACCAAGCAGGTCACAGCGCTCAGCACTCCTGGGCAACTCCGGGGGATTCCTCCGGTCCCATCAAATGGGCCCCGTGGCTCCCATTTCGCAAAAGTCAAGTGCGACCATCAGACGAGAGCGCGGGTCTGCCCAGCTTCCAGACGGGCTCATTGTCCCCTCGCCTCACGGCCCCCACGACAGACGCAGGACAAACTGCTGCTCAAGGTAAAGCCCCAGGAGGCAGGAGGCGGGTCCCGCCAGAAAGTCCAGAGAAAATCCCCTAACGTGAACCCCCGAGCCCAGACCCCAGGAACTTCGAGGAACCCGCCACGGGCAGTGCGCAGGAGGGCAGGAGGACTTGGGTCGGGCACAGCGTGTGGGGACGGCAGTGTCCTCCCTCGGGCCCCCCACTGACCAGAATGAAGTCTAGTGAATTCGGGAAGCCTACCGTGCCTCACGAAACGTCACCGTACAAATATCACGCATCCGAGGCCAGACTGGGCAGCAAGTGCAAACCAGAACCACCACAAACGTGACCTTGACCCCCTGAGGTCCCTAAGCCAGCGCTTCCCAACCCACCTGTGGGGGAGGGCAGTGTTGGCTGACGCTATCCATACCAGTCTGTCCAGCATGGCGATTTTATACAAAACACGATAAAAATGAAGTACTGAAACATGGGACAATACACGCCCACATTTTTATCACTAAATTCAACACTCAAATTGCTATAAAATTTCTAAACGTGTTCTCTCAATTTCTCTACTGCTCATGGGCTGGTCAGGACCAGGGCCCCCGGGGGTCGCCCAGAACACAGAGAGGCCTGCCCGGAGAGACCCTCTCCCCACAAGAAAGCCCGTCTTGGCCTCCAGTGACTGATGAGACTCTCATGCCCTGAGAGAGTGGGGCAGTCCCCCTCCAGCCCCCAGCTCCGACCTGGCCAGACCCACCTGGAGTGCTGATGACTTCGTCTAAGAGGGAAAGACAAACCAGGAGGATGGAAACAAGAAAACGTGCCAGAAACCGGGACAATGGAAGGGCCCTCAAGAGCCGAGGGGCGTGTCGGGCACTGCAGGTGGGCAGGATGGATGCATGGGCTCTGTTACCGAAGGGGCCTTAGGAGGGAAACACTCGAGGACTCGCGTGTCACCCCGGCACACACCAGAGCATCCTCCCAGCTCTGAGCACCCATGACACCGCGCAGGAAGTCCTGCCTGCCGCCTCCCCGCCCGCCGGCCTCCGGCTCACACCGCCATTCTGATGCCAGCACACCAACAGGGTACACTGGGGTCCTCACAGGGACGTGATGACCTCCGAGACTTCACAACACATAGGAAGCCCTCAACAAATACAGCTATTTTTTTAGAATGATTTTAGAATTGTTATTTCCTTGGCACCATCAGAAGAAATCAAAGAAGTGAAGCCCATGCCTGAGAGGGGGGACATTATCTGAGAAGAGGCGATGAAAAGAACATTTAGACCAGAACAAGCCTGTCTCTCTCTCCAATCAAAAACTGAATATAGGGGCACCTGGGTGGCTCAGTCGTTAGCATCTGCCTTCGGCTCAGGTCATGATCCCAGGGTCCTGGGATCGAGCCCCGCATCGGGCTCCCTGCTCAGTGGGAGGCCTGCTTCTCCCTCTTCCACTCCCCCTGCTTATGTTCCCTCTCTCGCTGTGTCTCTCTGTCAAATAAATAAATAAAATCTTTAAAAAAAAAAAAAAAACTGAATATATGCTAGAATATTTTTAATTTGTATTTATTTACTTACTTATAATATTTCATTGGTTTTCAGAGACTGCCTACTTTTGGACATTTTGGTTTTTTTTTTTTTTAAAGGTTTCATTTATTTGATAGAGAGAGAGACAGTGAGAGAGGGAACACAAGCAGGGGGAGTGAGAGAGGGAGAAGCAGGCTTCCCGCCGAGCAGGGAGCCCAATGCGGGGCTCGATCCCAGGACCCCGGGACCATGACCTGAGCTGAAGGCAGACGCCCAACGACTGAGCCACCCAGGCGCCCCACTTTTGGACATTTTGAAATACAAACATCCTCTGACCCACACTTAAGGGCGAGGGCTGGGGATTTCTCTTTAACTGCAAAGTTGTCATTAAAGTGACCCTTTATATCTCATGGTGTTTTAGGATCAGAGAAATAAACGCAGGGATCAGAGGATACCAACGAAATGGTGCATCACAGGAGCGCTGAGGAGAACTGAACCCAGGTCTCCCTGACAATACCCTTCCGCCTCGGCCTCAGGGACATGACCACACTGCCCAGGGCCACAAACGTTAGGAAAAACAGGGCTGTTAATCAGTAGGGGGCAATGGCCTCTCTGCCCTGACATTAGTGTCAGCTGGAAAGGGGACAGCATGGGGGTCCCAACTCCCAGGGCTGGTGGGAGGTTAAATGGGAGGATCCAAGACGGGAGCACAGAGTGCTCAGTGTTCTCCCCATAACCCGCACACACCGCCGTCCACGGAGCCGTGAGCTCTGGGCTGAACACCCACATGACACGTCAAGGGATGACACAGAGTCCCCGCTGGTCCCCACAAGGCACACCGCTGACATGGATCCACCCAGGGTTGGCATCTGTGTCCCGACATCCAGCCGCGGTCTGCCTGTCATTCCTAACACGGTAAGTACATGAGTGAAGGAGCCACGCTACTCCCAACCGTCAAAAAAAAAAAAAAAGAGTTTTCAGTGGCTTCCGTAGTTACAGAAAGTATAAACACACACGCTGCTTACTAACAGGTCATTCACTACATCGGGTTCCAGTAAACGGAACCGGATCAGAGAGAAAATGGTTTTCCAAACCAAATGCCGTCTATTTTTATGTGACGATCCTGCAGTGATTTCAAAGACTGGGGAAGACTGCGGTCTCAAATTTACCTAGGTATCCCCAAACCACCTAATAATTCGACTTCTGGAGATGAGATCCACACTCTTTAAGAAATCAGACAGCAGCTCACATCATCACATCAAAGCGATGGCTCATTTCCTGCGGGCCTTCGATGCACCGAGCACGGTGCCGAGGACTCTAAGTGACGTCTAATTCTCAAAGTGATGTTGTAAAGAGAAGAAGTGGACACGGAATTTATTTAGCGTATGGTACATTACACATGTACAAATTCCCTCCTCTACTTCACAAAACACCTCTGTAAAAGAGCGGTTGTTACGAAATTCAGAACCGAAACTTGAAATGATTTGCAAAACCACTTCTAGGGAAACATCCTATCAGCTGGGACACTCTCATGAAATAAATACAAGGGATGGGACAAATGATCTCTGCATCCTTGCATCCTTCCAGCTCGACTGTGAGAGCCATGAGGAGCCGAAGTCACCAGCCACAAATTTCTAGAGGAAAATGGAGTCCAATACAAACATCCTTTTGCCAAGATACGGACGCATAAGAATAAAAATGAAGAAGCTACAGGATCCCTGTCTGGCTGAAAAGATAAAGATGGGCTTTGGGAACGGAATTCATTTCTGGGGACCAATCCCAAGTCAAGACAACAGGAATGATGTCATCCCCCAGGTGCTCCAGACACTGCCAGAAGATGCAGGCATCCAGCTGTTGTCCACAGACACCCGCAGACCCTGCAGAACATCCCCAGCCATACGTGCTCGGCAGGCGAGGTCCCATGCTCAGGCTCTGATCTTGTTGCCGTGGCCCCGACCACGAGTAGACGAGCCAGCAGACATGAGGAGGCCCAAAGCACTCACTGGAGAAGTCAGCGTCCTAAAACAGCAGTTGACAAACTTCTTCTGCAAAGGGCCAGACGCCACTCCACTCGGCTGCTGAGCCCAAAATCAGCCACTGTGGAGATGTCAACAAATGAGCATGGCCCTGGTCCCGTAAACCTTCATTTAGAAAAGCAGGCAGGGGGCCGGACGGGCCCACGGCTGTCGCCTGCCAGAGCCTGAGCTCTGCCCAAAGGCTCCGGCTCCGGGACTGAAATGGAGCCAAAGGAGCAACACGCAGCAACGGGGGCCTGGGACAGACCGTAGGAATTTGCTCTACAGACGGACAGCGGCAGGTAAGGAGAAGCGAGCAAGAGGCTGCTCTGACCTCCACCTAAGCACGGGGGTCACAGGGACACTCTCTCAGATGCTGATTTCGAAGACAAGCCTACATGGTTTTTTTGTTTTGTTTTGTTTTTAAAGATTGTATTTATTTATTTGAACGAAAGAGAGCAGGGAGCACACAAGCAGGGGGAGCTGCAGGTGGGCAAGGGGAAGCAGGCTACCCGCTGAGCAGGGAGCCCGACACGGGACGCGATCCCAGGACCCTGGGATCATGACTTGAGCCGAAGGCAGACGCCCAACCGACTGAGCCACCCAGGCATCCCATAAACATACGTGTCTTTGACTCAGAAATCACGAATAAAAATTGTAAAAGTAAAGCTCGATACTCAGAATAAATACCTGGAAATTCAATGGTGAGCTTGATAACCTCCATCATGTTTACCTTCGAGCATTTCGCTGCCAAAGCACCGTTCAACGTTCTGTTCACAGGTTTTACCTGAACCTATCACGCTTCCTATTTTTTTTTGCTTTTTTCTTAAGGATAGTGTTGCTTTCATTTATAGTCAATAAATAAAATGTACCTCATAACAGGTGTGTAATCCCTTCCTTGAAACCCTGCAGCCTAGATGGAGGTGGGAATTCAGGACTTTTCAGATTTGAGAGAGAGAATGCAGGGGCCAGGGAGGCCTGGTAATGGAGCCATTATGCCCCTAAAGGGCACAGCTCTGGACGAGTCGAGTCGGGGTCGGCTGTGACATGAGAAATGAGAATACCTCTCAGTCTGGAGCTTTTGGGGTTTTAAAATCACAGACGATGGGCTGCATCCCCCATTCCTACTTGACCAAAGTCTCACCTCCGCCCCGGCCTCCCCAGGCTAGGCTTTTCCTCCTCTGTCATCTGTGGAGAGTGCCCTGCCCAGTCCAGCCTGGGCTCCACCCCGGCTCTGGGCACTTCCTCCAGGGAGGCCTCCCTGACCTCTCTCCCACTGGCCTGTTTTGTTCGCCTCGTATTCTCACTCACAATCATCTTATTTGCCTGCTGTCCCATGTCCACCTCCCCCACTAGGACCCATGAGCCCCGGGAATCTGCCTGCCTCATACAAAGCTGTCTTCCTAGCTCTGACACTGTGTCGAGCACAGTTGATGACCAAGGAATGAAACATCAGTACCCTGGGCTGGGTGTCCAAGATGCGGCCACCCCCGTGCCAGGCGATTTCTGTGTTTTTGCTCCGATCCCCACACAACCTGGACACCACTAATCCTCTCTTACCAGCAGGGAAACTGAGGCACAAGAATATTACAAGATCCCCCCCACACACAAGGCCACAGAACTATAACAATATCATATTTTAAAGGAGAAACCTACATCTTAAAAGTGAAGCTGTTTGCCCCTATCCCACCAGCCCCGGGGCCCCGTCACGCCCATCCGCTGACCCGGTCCCTACAGCGGAAAGCAAGATAATTTAACGCGCATGCTAATTGGGGTGCTTCTGTGTCTATAAACAGCTCTACATCTCAGCAACTCATTGACCGAACCCAGTAACTAATCCACGCCCCAGCTCGGAGTGAACAGCTAGAATTAGAAAACCGTTCGTACGTTGACGATCTTAAGAAATTCTTCTCTATAAAAACTTGGGAGATTTCTCTAATTGCTATAATTGCGGATTGCTCAAGGCTGGAACTCACTGTAAATCATCCCATTTTCTGAGAAATTCTGGAACTGTCATCTGATTTTCCAGGAACAGCGGATGTGAGCTGCCAAGTCTGGCTGCTGGATTTTTATGGCAGGAAGACCGTCCCATCAAAAGCCACCAAACAGCATGACTGAGCATTTCCTCCAGGGGTGACAGAGGCTTGCGGGGGCTGCCTACCATGCCTGACAACTGGCTCGGACAGCTGAGTCAGCAAAGACAAACAGCCAGCGCGTCCGTCTGGGGAGTGAGGCGTGACCTCTACCTGGTGCTTCTGCCATCTCTGTATGGCCTGGTGGGAAACTGAAGACAGGGGTGGGGAGGATGGCAAGAGGGACTCGGTGCCCTCACCCTTCCCTCCATCAGGTCTGGCCCTCAAGGTCCGCTCTGTAACCAGCTGGAGAGGACCATTCTCCACCAACTTTCAGCGCAGGGAACCTTCAAACTGTCCCCGGGGGAGTCTGCGGAGACAGCTTCCCGTATGGTGCACTGATCCATCCCCTCCATTTGGGAGTGATGGTGTGAAGTGAAGGGCAGCAAGACAGATGATGGGCACAGTCTGGGCCCAGACAACTGGCCAAAGCTAAGTGACCACAGGAGAACGAGCCATGAATGCAGCACAGAGCTTAATCAACGGGGTGAGGCCCTTTAAGAACAAGAAATGAACCTTGCAGAAGGCCGAGGGCCTCGCACAGAGCCCACCCACTGAAAAGACCCACTTGTCCCCAGCATGCTCCGCAGTTCGGCTAGGGTGCTGGCTCTCTTTTCTGGCTTGTGACCGGCTTCAGTCTCGTCTCAAATTCAGCAGCTACAACAAACAGTATTCCTAACCTTCAGCCTCTCTCCGAAGGTTCACGTCACTTCGACACCAAAAAAAATTAAAAAGGAAAATCTGTCCGCAGCCGTGGTGCATAAGCAAATTCTCATCACTATTGCCAGAGAGGCTTTACAGATAAAGGGAGGGAAAAACAGTATCAGAGCAAGGGTAGAGTGTAGGGAAGGACCTCCAAACCTTGGGAGCCCTGCTGGGGAGAGACGGAGGCTGAATGAGAGATGGTACCAGGACTTGAAGTGTTGAGAGACTGATAAAGATGGACAAGCTTGGGGCGCCTGGGGGGCTCCGTCGGTTAAGCCTCTGCCTTCAGCTCAGGTCATGATCCCGGGGTCCTGGAATGGAGCCCCCCTGCTTGTCCCTCCACCCCTCCCCCTGCTGTGCTCTCTCTCTCTCAAAGTCTTAAAAAAAAAAAAAGGACCAAGCCTTGCTTGTGCATTCCTTCAGAAGCATCCCTTCACACTGTCAAGTAAAAGTTCAAACACAAACGTGGTTCAGAAGATGAAGGAAGCGTACAGGGCAAACCCACCCGAGCGGCCCGCAGAGAGGAGCTCGAGCACCTGGATGGACGGGTCTGAACGTGTCCTTCACCAAACCCCACCTGATGCTAGTGGGTGGAGGGGAAAAAGAGCCAGTCTTTCGGGGAGGACTCCATCTCCAAAAGGCAGGCTGCATGCGCCTGGGCTGAGACCTCCCTCTCCCCACTTCTTGCCCCGGATGCTGTGTCTCCGCGTGAACATCCCCGAAGCCGCCACGGCCACTCGCCACCCGGAGCTCTGGGGCCCAGCAGACGACCCCACGGCGCCTGAGCCTTCCAAACACCCCCTCCCGCGCGTCAGAGAAAATGCCGCACCACAAGGACAATCTTCTCGAAGAGAGGATGCCACGAACATAGAGAACACGTGATAAGGTCTCCCAGCACAAAGCAAGGACAGCTGTGGGAGCCACGCGTGATCCTCCGTGGGACATGCCAGAGGCCCTCGCGCAGACACTGCCAGGGACGGAGTGGGTCATGGTCACTAACTACATTTGTGCCGTGACCTGGGCCACCACCACGTGCGGGCAGCAGCCGTCCACGCTCCCTCATACCTGGTAGTACGGATGGTGCAAGAAGGAATCTGGGCAGCCAGCTAAAGCCATTGGCTCCTTCTTCCAGTTACATTGACGGATCTGCAGCGCCTACAACAAAGACAGACCGTGAGAAGCTGGACAGGAGAAAAAATGAACTCACAACTTGTTCGAGAGCAATGCGGCCGAGGGGGTAGCCCTTAGACACCCCTCGGGTGGTCAGGTGCTCGGCTGGGATGTCTACTAATGGGGGTATCCACTTACCTTCTAACAGAAGGAGCCTGGTGCCAGCTACAGAGCTGTGGGGAGCCACCACGTGGTCCCAGGGCCTGTGGGGTGAAGGGGGTGCTGGCCCATGGTGCTGACCACACGCCTTCCCAGGAGCTCCCAGGGACCCCTGGGCTCTTTCCTCGTTACAAACACTGAATCCCTGAAGACTTTATCTTACTTTGGCAATTATGGATTTAGCCCAATTCCAATGAGGCACCAAGGTGGCTGTGTGCATGCTGGGTGTCCCGGCCACAGGCAAGATCGACCACCATCAGGAGCATCTAAGGGCCCCCAGTCAGCTCCACACTCTTCCTGCAGGCCACGGTTCTGTGACCACAGCCTCTGAGAATAACATTCACAGAAACGGACTTCTGAACATACAGGAAACTTTCCGGACCTCTAAGTAAGCTGCGAATACCAGCAGCTTCACTAAACAGCACACTGTCTCTTACAGTGAGCTCCTAATATGCGCGAAACAGAGATCCTGTCTTTTTCTTTTTTTTTTCAAGATTTTATTTATTTGACAGAGAGAGAGAGAGCACAAGTAGGCAGAGCATCAGGCAGAGGCAGAGGGAGAAGCAGGTTTCCCGCGGAGCAGGGAGCCCGATGCGGGGCTCGATCCCAGGACCGCGAGATCATGACCCGAGCCGAAGGCAGACGCTTCACCAACTGAGCCACCCAGGCGTCCGTCTTTTTCTTTTTTAATCTACTGTGGCACAAACCACAGGCCTGCAGCATACAGAGCAGCCGAGTTTCCCAGCTGCGTCTGACAAAGGCCCCTCCCTTCTGAGGCTGGGGTGAGGGGCGACCAGCGGCTTGGCCTGGACTGGGGATGGGTCATCCCTTTGCCTTTGAACACAAAAAATGCTCTGCCAAACTTCCACGAAGCGAGCTTCTCTGAGATACATCTTTCTTTCTAAATCTCAGGAGTAATCAGAGAGCAGGGCGTGGATTCCAGGAACAGAGGCAGTATGTCTTCTCCTTCAGAAATCATCAGACATGAAAACGTGTTCAGGAATGGCAGCATATGAACGCTCCCCATCATAATCAATCCCAGAGGTGCACACCCTGGACCCTTGGTCCCTTGGTGGCCCAGACACCCTGAATGATTGCTAATTCTGGGCCACGGGAGGCTTTCTTGAGCCACCACCTAACTTACTATACCCTGTAGGACTGAGCTCAGGGATCACCTCCTCCAGGAAGTCCTCTCAGACTGCCTCTCACCAATCACCACTGCTCCGAGATGGCTCCATCAGTGTCCCTTCTGGGCTCCTGGGCCCCACGCTGGGCTTACATCCGTTTTTCCACTGCCACACAGAACTGTAAATGCACCTTCCCGGTCTCGCTCCCCCCACGTAAACTGTGCATTCCCTGTGCCCCAGCACCCACGCCCAGTGTGGACGCTGCCTGCCTGTCAGGCCCCCGCTTCACCGGGCTCTTGGCATCTGGATCCAAACAGGGCAGGTTTCACGAAGGGGACTCTGCGGGTCATCCGTGCCACCCGGTCAGAGCGGGAAGAAAACAAAATGACTCCAGGACAGCCGCCCCACCGTGTCCGGAGGCTGCCAGCAGGACCACCCACCTCTCCTACACTGTCCCCAGCGGAGCCCCATGCCTCACCTCCCGCGCACCTGAGGCAGAGAAGCTCCCTCCAGACACAGTCTGAGGTTTTAAGAATTCAGAAATCAAAGACTCACAGAAGCTTCCCAGGGGAAACCTAAAATCAGATGGGTGCATAAAAGTCAGGATATTCATTCTATCGACTGAAGTAGCCAAGAAATCAAGGTAAGGCCCAGTTATGGGCTGAACGGGGTCTTCCTCAAAATTCAGAAGTTGAAGCCCTAACACCCAGGATGCACAATGTGGCTGAATTTGGAGGTGGGGGGTCTTGAAAGAGGTGATAAGGTTCCCATGAGGCATTAGCGTGGGCCCTGATCTGCTGTAAGAGGAGATCGGGACACAGACCGTGGGAAGAAGACACGGGGAGGAGACAGGCATCCATACCCCATGAAGAGACGCCTCGGAAGGAACAGCCCTGCCCACAGCTTGAGCTCAGACTCTGGCCTCCAGAGCCATGAGAAAATAAATTTCTGTTGTTTGAGCCATCCAGTCGGTACTATTCTGTTCTGGTGGGCCTCGAAAACTAAATCAGACCCAAGATATAAAAACACTACTAAACTGTCATTTCAGCTAAAAGAAACAGAAGTGCCCTAAACCTGTAACGTTTACTACCAACCCCCTATGTTTCCTGCGAGTGTGTGGGATCCTTTAAGCCAACTGGGCAGAAACCAAAGAACAATCCCTAAGAGGCTGCTGGGCTAACAAGATGGCGGGAGCACCCCACTCCCCGCATGGGCACAGCTGTGGCGGGTCGCCTCCCTCCAGGCTCCGGCCAGACCAGCAGCCCCCAGCCCTGCAAACCTGGCCCCCATGGTGGCGAGTCTCATGTGTCCAGCACCAACCTAGAGGCTGTTCTAAAAGCACTCCGTGGGGGCACCTGTGTGGCTCAGCTGGTTAAGCGTCCAACTCTTGGTTTCAGCTCAGGTCCCGATCTTAGGGTGGTGAGATCGAACCCTGCGTCGGGCTCCATGTTGAGCACGGAGTCTGCTTGAGACTCTCTCGCCCTCTGCCCCTCCCCACTACGCATGCGCGTGCACTCTCGCTCTCCCTCTTAAATAAATAAATCATAGATAGATAGACAGATAGATAAAAGTACTCTGTAGGCATGGGTAACATCTGCAATCACTGGACTTGAGTAAAGGTGATCACCCTCCATAATGGGCGTGGGCCTCGTGCAATGTGTGGAAGGCATAAGAGCAAAGACTGAGGTTTCCCCGAGAAGGGATTTGGCCTCAAGACTGTAGCAAACTCCTGCCTCAGTTCCCGGACTGCCAGCCTGCCCCATGGACTTCAGACTTGTCAGCCCCTACAGTCACATGAGCCAATTCCTTAAGATAAATCTCTGTACAGACACACACATGTTTCGGTTTCTCTGGAGAACTCTGACGTATACACCCCAACCAACCACAGCCAGCTCCCAGGACCACGCTGCGCTGTCTCCTGTGGGCCTCCCCAAAGCCCGCGTGGGTCTGATGAGTCTGCGTGGACAGCCTACCAGCCCCGGGCCCTCCTGCAAACACATCTTCCACCTCTTCAGCCTGCAGCCTCACTTTCCTGGGACGCTGTTTTTCTCCCCTCCACCCACATCTGAAGGCCTGGGGGAGGGGTTCACAGCCTCCTGGCTCCCTCTTCCTGCCGCAGAGAATGGGCCTTCCTGGCCGCTCAAGGACCCTCTCTGCACCCATACTAAACCATTGCCCCACACCTCCTTCTGCCACTGTTTCCCACACTCCTTCCAGCTCACTCCTCACCTGTTGCTTGCCCAGCCTCATATGCCTCCAGAACTCTGGGATGTGTTCAACACGTGGAAACACGTTACCTTCCCCCTGAAGCTTCAAATTTAATGGGTGTTGGAGTGCCAAAAATATCACATAAACATGCCAATTTTATTACCTAAATATGACCTTTGAAAGTATCTACCAAGTGAGATTGCTTCTCAGCCAGAAAACTATATAGCCCATAAGCCCTGTTGAGTAGGTTCCTTTGGGATAGGAAAACTATAGTTAGACACACTAAGAAGATCAGAGTAACTCTGGTCTCTTAATAAAATGTCTCAAACCCAAAGCTAACATCGTATTTAATGGTGAAAGATGGAAAGCTCTTACCTAAGATCAAAAACAAGGTGAGGATGCTGGCTTTTGCATCTTCTACTCAACATTGCATTGGAAGTTCTAGCTAGAGCAATAGAGCAAGAAAAAGAAATAAAAGGCACCCAAATCAGAAAGCAACTAATACGATCTCTGTTCACAGATGAAATGATCTTATCTACAGAAAACGCTAAAGATTACTAAGACATGCCCTCAATCTCTAGCTAACAAATAAATGCATTAAAGTTGTAGGATGGAAGATCGACACACTAAAATCAGTTGTATACTGATTTTATATACTCAGTATACACTCTATACAAAAAAATCTGAAAAGGGGATTAAGAAAACGCCATTCAAAATAGCATCAAGAATCATAATTAGGAATATATTCAACTAAGGAGGCAAAAGACTCGTACACTAAAAATTGCAAACACTGCTGTAAGAATATAAAGAAGATATAAATAAGAAAAGCACCCTGTGTTCATGGTTTGGAACATTTAATACTGTTCACATGATGATAATCCCCAAAGCAATCCAGAGATTCAACGCAATCCCTCACAGATTCCCTCCAGCATTGTTGCAGAAATCGATAAAATCTTTCTAAAATTTATATATATTCTCACAGGACCCCAAATAGCCACACATACACACACAAAAAAAAATCTTGAAAAAGAAGAACAAAATCGGAGGACTCACATTTCCTGATTTCAAAACCTACTACCAAGCTACAGTGATAAAGGTAATGTGAAATGGCAGAAGGACACCCTTAGAGACTAATGGACTCGAATAAAGAGTGCAGAAATAAACCCTCATATATAATGGTTGGCTGATTTTCAACAAAGGTGCCAGGACCATTCGATGAGGAAAGGACAGTCTTTTCAACAAATGGTTCTGGGAAAATCAGATACCCACATGCAAAATGATGAGGTTGGACTTTTGACTTACACTATCAATGAACATTAATTCAAATGGATCTAAGACCTAAATATAAGAATAAAAGTATAAAACTCTTAGAAGAAAACCTAGGGAAAAGTTACCATGATGTTGAATTTCACAATGACTTCTGGGATAAGACACCAAAGGCACAGACAACAAAAGACAAACTGGACTTCATCCAAATTAAAAACGTTTGTGCG
Source organism: Neomonachus schauinslandi (assembly GCF_002201575.2). Lineage (NCBI taxonomy): Eukaryota > Metazoa > Chordata > Mammalia > Carnivora > Phocidae > Neomonachus > Neomonachus schauinslandi. Next base: position 4,662,000 of record NC_058414.1, read on the forward strand.
AAGGACACGATGGAGGGAGTGAAAAAACCCACAGAGAAGGACAAAAGAGTTGCAAATCATTTATTGGGTAAGGGATTAATATCCAGAATATATAAAGAACATCTACAACTCAACAATAAGAAAACAGACCACCAATTTCAAAAATGGTCAGAGGACTTTAACTAGACATTTCTCCAAGGAAAACATAAAAATATCCAATAAACACATGGAAAGATGCTCCATATGACTAGTCATTAGGGAAACTCAAATCAAACCACCATGAGATGTCACACAAAATCACAGGTGTTGGTGGGGATGTGGAAAAACTGAAACCCTTCTGCATTGCTTGTGAGAATATAAAATGGTGCATCCTCTGTGGAAAACAGTGTAACAACTCCTCAAAAAACCAAATAGAGAGTTAACATAAGTTCCAGAAACCCTATTTCTAAGCATATACCTCAAAAGAAGTGGAAGCAAGGACTCAAACAAATCCTTGTACGCCCATGTTCATAGCAGCACTGTGTACAATAGCCAAAGAGTGTGAACAACCCAAGTGTCCATCAACAGATGAATGAATAAGCAAAACGTAGCATATCCATGCCATGGAATATTATTCAGCCTTGAAAAGGAACACTTTGATACATGCTACGACATGGATGAACCTTGAAGACATTACGCCAAGTGAAGTAAGTCAGTCGCCAAAGCACAAATATTGTAGGACCTCACTTATATGAGGCACCTAGTATAGTAACAAGAGGTAGAAGTTTGCAGGGGCTAGGAGAAGGGGAGTTTGTTCAATGGATACAGAATTTCTGTTTGGGATGAGGACAAAGTTCTGGAAATAGATAACCATGATGGTTACACAACATTGTGAATGTACTTAAGTCCACTGAATTGCACACTTACAAATGGCTAAAATAGTAAATTTTACGTTTCATATATTTTACCCCCAGTTTTTAAATATTGGAAAAGATGGCTATTCAATGAGCTTCCTTTAATAAAATTAACAACTTCTGCTAAATTTCTTTAAAAATTTTATTTATTAATTTAGAGAGAGAGAGTGGGAGGAGAGGCAAAGGGAGAGAGAGAGAGAATCTCAAGCAGACTCCCCGCTGAGCACAGAGCCCAATGTAGGGCTCGATCTCATGATGCAGAGATCATGACCTGAGCCGAAATCAAGAGTCAA
>NC_058414.1:4663174-4683014 GCF_002201575.2 Neomonachus schauinslandi
GATCTCATGATGCAGAGATCATGACCTGAGCCGAAATCAAGAGTCAAACACTCAACTGATGGAGCCACCCAGGCACACCCCCAGCCCTGCTAAATATTTTTTAATACAATCATGAGATTCAGCAGAATTTCTTAGGATGATCAAACTTGAAGATGGATAAAGCAATGATTGCAAATTCACTTTTATACAAACTTTTTTTTTTTTTTTTAAATACCACCAAGTTTCCTGTTCACACTTGTTCTACCACTTGGAAATTGTTTACGGCTTGCCCATTTTGGTTTCTCTTGAGCACCCATGCCCTCTCAGTTGTGTGACTCTGCGTTACCCAAATGTCTGACTGGTGAAATGGAAACCCCATGGCAAGCCCTCCGTAAATCCACCCTGCCGTCCACACCTGACAAAGACGAAGACCACAGTCATGATCTGTGCTCTCATGGAGACTCAACCTCCATCCTGCTCCTCAACAAAAAAACCGCACTTTGAAATGTCCTACAACAGTCCAGGGGTGATGACATTCTGTGCCACTTTGCAGAGAGTTCCATATTCAAATCATCAGCTGATTTATCAAAATGATGTGCTCCATAGCCTGACAAAGAGCCTGACAGGCAGGTAGATATTACAGCTTTATATCTACCACAATAAAAGGCGTTCTCATGAACAGTTGTAGAATGACTAAGAAATTGTACCAACGACTGTTGTCTTTTTTCTTGCTTCGAGGAAAGGGGCTTACGGGTAAGGTCATCTTCTTGTGTTGGTTTCTTTTTGACTATGAATTTTGTCCATTGCCAGAATGCATTATAAATAATGTACTGGAGTCTATCCTTTCTTTTAAAAAAGCTTCTATTTATTCATTTTTAGAGAGCGAATGAGCGGGGGTAGGGGCAGAGGGACAGAGGAAGGGAGAGAAAGAGAGAGAGAGGGAAACAGACTTCCTGCTGAGCATGGAGCCCAGTGCAGGGGGTCTATCTCACAACCCTGACATCATGACCTGAGCCGAAAGCAAGAGTCGGACGCTCAACCAACTGAGCCACCCAGGAACCCCGGAGTCTGTCCCTTTTAATGGAGTTTTGAACTTCTGATAAAAATTTAAATAATCTTCACCATGAAGCCTGAACTTTCTTCCTTATTAGACTATAGTTCGGAAAAATAGTTCCAGCAAAGCCAAAAGTTTGCTGATTCTAGAATCAACATTTTTCTCAACAATGTCAATATTTACACTTCTGGGTCCAGCAGCTGAACTTCAACAATGCCTTTGTTCTTTCTGTCTCGTGTTTATTTGTTTTTCCATTTTAAGGGAAATTTCTACTAAATTAAAGTGATACAACTATCTTAAAATTTTAAAACGTTGCATCAAATAATGCTTTTTGGGCGTTCCTGAGACTCTAAAGACTGGCACGCATATGCCTTTCACATCACAACCAACTACAAATTATGCTTGTGGCGGATTTCAACTGTCCAGCGTCCCCCCACCAATCAGGATGACTCTATATGCCAGAAAAATCGACTACGGTGCCAACAGGTGCGCTGAAGGACCCTTGCATCTCATGACACGCCCGATCCATCACACTTGGCAATGTGCTCAGGATCCATGCAATCCACTCTGATGCTTCCTCTTCTGATCTGTTTTCCCTACTGAACACTCCGTGCGTGACCTACTAACCTGATGCTTGGCTCGACGATGGGATGCAACCCACGATCTGAAAACAGGGTCAGGTTCGGGTTTGTACTTGGTGCCCACAAGCTCACGGGCTTTCCTTGCACAGGTATGCAGGATGGAGACTGCTGCCCACTGGATCAGCCACTCTGTCCCCACCTCCCCCCACCCACACCCCTTTACTTCCTGGCTTAGGGCAGCAGTCCACTTCAGCTATTCCCTGGCTAACACCCGAGCTCCCACGTGCATCACCTCCTCTGACCTACTCTTAGAAAAACACAACTCGGGCACCTGAGTGGCTCAGTAGGTTAATTATCTGCCTTCGGCTCAGGTCATGATCCCGGAGTCCTGGGATCGAGTCCCACATCGGGCTCCCAGCTCGGCGGAGAGCCTGCTTCTCCCTCTGACCCTATCCCCTCTCATGCTGTTTCTCTCTCTCTCTCAAGTAAATAAATAAATAAAATTAAAAAAAAAAAAAAAGAAAGAAAAACACAACTCCTCTGCTTAACACAACTAGCCATCTCCAGCATCCCTGAAGTCACTGACCGTGCAAGATGGACTCTTCCCATTTCTACTCAGCCACAAATCCAAAATGTGCATTTATACCGCTGGGAAAATCTAGTATGTGTCCTTAGAGAATTTACTATGTCCTCTCTGGCATGTCCGTTTCCGACTTTCTCCTCAGTGCCCCCCTTGGGATATTTGGATGACACCCAGCACAGGCAGTGAACGGCTCATCGCCCCGCCACCCTGCTCCAGGGTCATGGCCAGCACCTGACATCAATCCTATCACACTTGTAGTTGGTAAATGCCTTCTTGTTCAAGAACTTGTTAGTTGGAATATGCCCTGCTGCACCCAGGATGGCACACAGTGGGGACTCCAGAAGGTCTGCATGCTAACGGGACTAACTACCTTCATTGTTGGTGGACAGGCTAACTAATAACATTTAATTTAAAAATAAAATCAAAAAAAGAAGCTGCAAGTCTTATATCACTGTAGGACTTTTTACAAAGAAAGCTATCCCTTCTGTAAAAGCCAGGGACCCTGCTATTTACCAGGAACAATGTAATTGACCCACATTCATGACATATTAAGATAGTCACTTGTGGAGCTGAAAACAGAATATTCGCATTCTAAATCATAATAAATGCATAAAAAGAAACTCATAATACTTCAAACATCAAAGGGAAAATAGAAACCAGGCGATGAAGACAGCATTCAAAAAAGAAACAATTTATTCCAAAAACAGACGACATGTAGCAAAAAATGTCAACTATCTGATGCGCTTTTCAAAATGATATTCAAAACTATTCCAATATTAAGAAAAAAATTACTCAAAGCACACTGAAATAGAAATGCTTTAAAAAGAGAGCCAGGAAGGGAGGGACAGAGATGGAGCGGGTAGAGACACAAGAACAGAACAAAAGTCAAGCACGGTGACAAGCTTGGGAACAGGGCCAGCGAAGCGTAGGGCCACGTAAGATGCTCGTGAACTGCGAACAGCAGAGCACACGGCCCACAGTGTGGTTAGCAAGCACCAACAGTGCTCACCCTCCACCTTCCAAACAACACAGCATCTGCATGCAGGGGGCTTACAGTAAGTGGACGAATGCTACACTTCGACAAGAAACTCACATTGAAAACAAGAACTCCACGTACAAAAGGAAAGCAAAGGAATACCGTATGTTTTAATCATACTGTAATTTTATAGACGTTAATAAAGAAATAAATTTGGAGACGTCAATAGAATTAGAACTTTTATTACAAATAAATACCAAAATCAAAATAATCTTTAAAAAATACCCTTATATGGACACCTGGGTGGCTCAGTTGGTTAAGCGTCTGCTTTCGGCTCAGGTCGTGATCCCGGGGTCCTGGGATCAGGCCCCACATCGGGCTCCTGGTTCAGCGAGGAGCCTGCTTCTCCCTCTCCCTCTGCCCCTCCTCCCTGCTTACGCCCCCTCTCTCTAAAATAAGTAAATAAAATCGTTTAAAAAAATAAATAAAAAAACACCCTTCTGATAGAAAACACTGCAGATAAAACAGACTGAAACCCACAGCCCCACCACCTTTGCCCCTACATGTAAAGAAAGCAATGGACTTGGATGTTCTTACTATTGATTATTTCAATTTGTCAAGACAAAAAAAAAAAAAGATGATTCACAAGTGCTTATGTAGGCCAGGCGGCGGACTAGGTAGGGATGTGTGTGTATGTGTGCAAACACACGCATGCACGCACACGCCCTCACACGAGGATCATCCCCACTGTTGACAACAGTAACATGAAGTGCAGTGGTCAAGGTCCTGGGGCCAGTAATGGGAAAGAGACAGAGGTGACCAAGGACGGGATGAAGCTCAGTCCAAAAATCCACGCTCTTAACCAGAACCCACAGTCCCGTGGTTTTCAAATTAGGGTCCCTGGACAGACGGCATGAGCACCACCTGGAAATCTGTGCACACACACATGCTCCAGCCTGGAATGTGGGGCCCTTGTGTCCGGGGCCTGGAACCAACCACGGGGCACCTCGGGTGCCCGGGCTGCACCCCAGATCGGCGAAAATAAATTCTTGGGGATGCGGGCATTGTTTCAAGCTCCCCGTGTTCCCAAAGTTGAGAACCACTGCTCTTGTCTCTTTTCCTTACATGATTAACCCTTTTTTATGATGTTTGCGAGGGGGGAAAATCAAGAGAAAATTGCAATAAAGCTTTGAAGAGTCACATTCTGGAAGCTGGGGAGGGAAACCTACCACAACTGAAGTAAACAATATAATCAGTTCCTCAAAAGGCCACACCTGAATCCTAAGGGCCAGATTCCCACAGGGAAGCTGCACCTGGTACGTTTTCTGCCTTTTAAAAATCTTTTACTTTTTCCTATGCAGACAGAATCCCTTCTAGAACACGGCAGTGGGGGGAGGAGGGGAGGCAGACCAAAGCGCTATACTCAACGGCAGAGACTGACCTGCAGCAGAGAATGACCTCATCACCTCAAACTTCAGGGTTTCAGGTCCAAGGGTCTGGATTTGACCCTATGTAGGAGAATGACCTTTGACCTTACACTCTCTGTCTTTGGTAAGAGGCCTGTTTGGAATATTCTATTCAAGTAGCCACAGTACCTTACACCTAAGTGCTTTGGTCAGCCTGCTGACAGAAAACCAGTGAAATTTTGAAATGAAACTTGGTGATGGCCACGCTCCTCACTTACGTTACTTGTGTGGAGCATCGCGTCCTCAAACGATCCATGTGGAGACATGGTAATTATTCCCACTAGACAGGCCAGGAGGCTGAGCAGAAGCTGCTTGCTCGGGTCACCCACGCCGGCCAAGTGTGCGGTCAGCCCTGGAGCTCTGCTCTGCCCAAATCCAAATCCCAAGTCCTGAGCTCGGATGCGGGGTCCCCGGGGAACAGGATCTGGTCCGCGCGAGGTCGGAGAGGCCAAGGCTGGACGTTGATCTTCAATTTCCAGCTGCCTCAGCCCGTGGGCACTGGGGTCTGAGAGACGGGCCTCCACCTCGGCTGGGGTCAATACGCACGTGTGCAGTGATTTGCTAAGCGCCGGACAGGATTGCTACCCCAGTTCCCGAAGGCTCCTGTAAGGAACGACCCAACAGACTCGAGGTACCCAGCACTGGAGGAAGTCAAGAAACAACAGAGCGAGAGAAGAGCGAGGGTACCCACAGAGAACAGCCGGGACTACACATGGGCAGAGGGGCCTCACGACCTCCCTCATGAACGCATTACCAGGGCAAAACCACACTGGCCTCGGGTCATAGAAACAGAGGCAAAGGCGGTCCGTGAGGATGCTGCACCCCACCATTCCATGCCCACCCTCCCAGAAGGGATGGCCTTCCCAGGCCGCCATGATGGCTGAACACGTGCAGCTGACAAGAGGAAGCCCACATTGGTGCAAAGCCCCAGACAATTCGGAAACCCGTGAGGGGACCGTCCCCACTTCACAGATGAGGACATGGGCTTTAAGATGAGGATGACCTGGCCAGGGCCGCTTGGGGGTTTGCAGGACCCCGCAGACAGGGAACACCCGTGGAATCCACACGGGTAGCCGGCCCAGGAGTCGGAGAAAAGGAAGGATCGGAAGCTCTTGCAGAGAAGGGCATCCTACCTTGTGTGACCAGGGGACACCGGGGGAGAAGGAAAAGCATTATAATGTTAAATTTAGAATGTGGATTATTTACACACAGGCCTAAAATCAGGGTCCTCTTAAAAAAACTCACTTTCCCTGACACACACACACACACACACACCCTTTAACTCATTAACGTTTTGTTTTCACTACTGATGTCATTACTTAGGATAAACCTTGACGGTTGAGATGTATGAATTATTACAAATTACTGAACACCTGTGGGTGCCTTCTAAGGGACAGCTCTTTGCACATCCAAACATAAAAGGAGAACAAAAATGAAGAGACTGAATCACTTAAGTGAAAAAGGTTAAGATGGGGGCGCCTGAGTGGCTCAGTCAGTTGAGCCTCTACCTTTGGCTCAGGTCATGATCCCTGAGTCCTGGGATCAAGCCCCACATAGGGCTCCTTGCTCAGCAGGGAGTCTGCTTCTCCCTCTGCCCCTACCCCGGCTTGTGTTCGCTCACTCTCTCTCTCAAATAAATAAATAAAATCTTAAAAAAAAAAAAAAGAAAGAGAAAGGTTAAGATGACCATGATGCCACCCACAAGGCCCACTACGTCCCTGACCTACTGCCCTAGCAGCCTGCCCTTCACCGACGACCGAGTGGCGTTAACACCGCTGAAATCCCTCGAGTTTGTCTTTGCTGGCTGCAAAACCGGTTCTCTAACCATTGGGAAAGTGATTCAAACTTTATCAGAAAAATTAAGGAAGGTCTGTAAAACCATGCTTGGATTTAAGCACTTTGTACAATATACACAAACAAACCCAAGTCCTTCGGATCAGCAGCTCAAAGTACAGCGCCTGTCCGTACAATGAAACTCACATCACTGACGGGGGACGTTCCGCTAAAGAAAGCTTGAGAATTTGCAGCCCGAGACCTCTGGGGAAAACATGAATACGGAGGGTGGGCGGCATCAGATCCTCCTAATCTCATTCTGTCCGGGACTCTTGCAAAAGGCCTACAGCTTCCTCCCTTCCCAATCAGCCCCCAAGTCCAGTGCTAGAGCTGCAAGAACCCCGGTCTCTGGGGCTTTGGAGAAGGGGGTGTGGGGTCCCTGGCCCCCAGGTGCCCCCCAGGAGCCCCCCAGGAGTAACCCAGCTAGATTGCAAGAACCCCAGTCTCTGGGGCTTTGGAGAAGGAGCTGTGGGGTCCCCGACCCCCAGGGGCCCCTCAGGAGCCCCCCAGGAGTAACCCAGCTAGACTGCAAGAACCCCAGTTTCTGGGGCTTTGGAGAAGGGGGTGTGGGGTCCCCGGTCCCCAGGAGCCCCCCAGGAGTAACCCAGCTAGAGTGCAAGAACCCCAGTCTCTGGGGCTTTGGAGAAGGGGTATGGGGTCCCCAACCCCCAGGAGCCCCCCAGGAGAAACCCAGCTAGACTGCACAGAGGCTGCTTCCCTGCAGAGTCCTTCTTAACTGCAAACCACTGGTGAGTGACAACCAGGACACTTGGGGGACCTGGGGGGGGGGAGACTTATTTTTCATGGAAAGTCCTCTGGAGCTGTTAAGTTTCATGCCAAGCGCAGGAATTACGTATCCAAAAAACAGTGAATATGATCACTGGGTTTTAAATCTTGAAAGCATTAATGCTGCACTGCCTTCCAGAGCTTTCCCGGGATCGTTGGTGAATTCAGCAGAGTAAACCAGTTTCTTGGGCTCTCACGGCACCAGACACGTATGGACTACAGATCAGGAGAGCGAGCCTTGCTTCTGCTCGCTCTACGTGGCAAAGCTCAAATCCTGCAGCGCGTGTCAGAGAAGGGTCGGGGATCTAACGCCATCCCTCACACGGCTGGGAAAGCGAGTCGTGCGTCCCGGTTTAGAGGTTTCTGACAGCTCTAATCAGCATAAATGTGGGCTCTGTTCTTCAATTTCACAGCTATGGCAAGTGGGCAATTCTGCAGCGCAGCCCCACTCACACCCGCTGCCTCGCCGTCCACCACCTTGATTACCGGGGACAGATAACTACTCTTATTTCTAAGGCTGTTGATTCAGTGTGTCACCCATTCACACCTCGCAAAAAGCCCTGACCCGTGAAGCCCTCAGCTCTTGCTGTGGAGAGGCCGTCTTGGCCAGAGATGCTCTGGATGTGCTCTCAGTCACCGCTCTGCCCCGGAGACCCTAACACCAAATACCTATTTCTGAGCTGCATTAGCATGCAGAGTGCACGCCCCCATGCCAACCCGCCAGACCCAGGACAAGTTGCCTGGGAAACCTACCCCCACACACGAAGTTCTACCCTCCCGGAGGGAATGGCTCAGCATCCGTCCACCAGAGAAGACGTGTGTATATGTGTGTATATATATATATATATATATATGTATGTATATATATATATATGTGTGTATATATATATATATACATACACAGGTACCTCCAACAGTGATCATCAGACCGGGGAGCTGGCAAGAGATGATCCACAGGGCCACCACATGTCCCTCCACCAAGGCCTGGGCTGGGCCGGTTAGTAGGTTTGCACAAGCATCAGATCTGGATCTCTTATTTTTTATTTATTTACTTATTTATTTTATTACGCTCCACATCCAGCACGGAGCCCAACGCGGGGCTCGATCCCATGACCCCGAGATCAAGACCTGAGCTGAGATCAAGAGTCAGATGCGCCAATGACTGAGCCCCCTGGGCTCTAGATCTGGATCTCTTAGGTACAGTTTAGCTACAGGAGGTTCTGATAATGTTTCAAAACAACCCGAATATATTCACTTTAAATACATTAGCTTTAACTGAAAAACAGCCTTTCCTGATGAAAAATGACAAAATTCTGTCCTTGGTAGGACTTGAATAACTCACCGCTGAGGGAAAGATGCCGGATCCTCTGCGGAGGCGACAAGCTACATAGTGAAGTCGTGTCTTTTCTTTTTTTAGAGAGAGAGGAAGTGGGGGTGAGGGGGCAGAGGGGAAAAAGAGAATCTCAAGCAGACTCCATGCCCAGCACAGAGCCCCACGCAGGGCTCGATCCCACGACCCTGAGATCGTGACCTGAGCCGAAACCAAGAGTCAGAAGCGCAACCAACTGAGCCACCCAGGCACCCCAAAGCAGCGTCTTTTCTCATATTCCGACAACCTGGGTTCCAAAGAAGAGAGGCATGCACACGGTCGGGCTACGAGAAATCCACGACCCAGCCCCAGGAACTGCAGACAACGGTGGCCTTCCCTCAGACACTGAAGGAGGGTAACTGCGGCCACCAAACACAGTGCTTCATCCCTCGTGCACTCCAGAGAGCTGCGTCGCCAGGTTAAAGGCTCACAGGAATTCTGGAGGAAAGTAAAACCATTCAGCTTCCCGTAAAACCCACGTATTTTACTATGAGGTCCTTCTTGCTTCTGTGAACTTGAAAGGAAGGTGGAAACAGGCACCAGCCCTTGGCTCTGCTTCTCGTGTCCTCGTGAGGAGCAGGAGATATGTGGAGCAGAGCCCAAGCCACGTCCAAGCCCTGTGCCCCTCCCCTCCCCGCTGCATGGCCTGGAGCAGGTTCAGGGTCCCTCGTCACCGGCTAGGTGACACGTATTTTTTAGAAACTCCTGCTTTCTCCCCTAAAAAAGGTCAAAATGGTCCTCTACAACCTAGATGATGCTAAAAAATCTCCAAACTCCAACACACATAATAACCTCTTTCACGTGAGACTTGGATTTTCATGACAACATTCTTGAATGTCTAAACTGTAAAATGGGATTTTAAAACTGTTCTGTTTAAAAAGAAATGGGTTTGTATCTATGCTGGCCACACTAGTCCCACACTACCAGGGTCTCCACAGATAACCACCGAGAGTTTTTCTTCTGCAGTTTGCAATTCGCAGGATCTGTCATTTTGAGAGCAACACTTTCCCCCACCGGTTCTAAAACCTGCAAGTAACTAAGAAAGCAATAACGTCCCGCTGAACCATCCACATCCATTGCGCACTCTCCAGACCCACAGACATCAAGTTCCTTGCATACGAAGCCGTAAGAGGACGAAGAGCGCCCCCTCATCTCCGTTGCCAGTCCCGTCTCCAGGACCAAGGACAGCTGCTTCCGCAAGCATGTAGCCTTGACATGGAGCCCTTCAATCCACGTGAGCTTGTGATCATCAACCTCACAGCGCGTTATGATGGCCCTCCATCCTCTTTCACTGAGACTATAACTCAAAGAAAAGGAATCCTCCTTTCTCGCCCACTGGCCTGGCAACTCCCTCCGGAACCACGTCACCAGGCTGCCCTGACACCCCCCCGACCCGAAAGAAGAACGGGAAATCTTCTCGAAGACAGTAGCGACATGTGGCCCGCAGATCGCACACAGGAGCCCCGGGGCTCTGCACAGGGAGGCAGCCTAGCATGAGCGCCCTCTGCTACCTCGGGAGCTGAGTTCCCTTGGCAGATGTCAAGGCAGAATGTCCTCTGCACAATTTCTAAGATGGCCATAAGAAACATCGTGGCAAATAAAAGATAACTGATAATTGATAATCTATTTTCAAATAGATAAAAGCTATTTGAAAAGCTCAATGAGCCACCGTCATTGGATAAGGACCAAAGACCAAAAAACCTAAAAAAAAAAACAAAAAAAAAAACCATGTTTCCTCACTGCCTCTTTTCTCTTTTCTACCTAAGCAGGTGCACACATGAAGGTCTCCACTGTCCTTCTGCTTCCATCTCTGGGTAACACTGTGCAACAGAAGCTTCCACGACTGCAAACAGGTCAAGCCTGACAAGAGTCAGCCTTGCGCCGAGACATCTAGAACCGCTAGAGTATGCCAGCCACGAATCTCAATAACCAACAGCAGCAGAAATAGAGCAATCATCAAACCCAGGTTTGCGCTGACTACCCCTCCAACATCTGTGAAGTCAAGCCACGTCCAGCACCAGCGCCCGAAGAGCTAGGTTTTTATATCACAAAGATTCAGGAGTTCTGGTCTCATGACGCTGACCACTTTCACAGAAGAACAAAGACACCTGAGATGACAAGTCACCCAGGCCCCAGATCCAGCCGGCACTGACCTCCGCAGCGCAAGATAACCCACTGCCGACCGGAAGGATGGGCCTTCCCGGGCCAGTCTGAGCTGTCTGCAGAGAAAAGTAAGTCTGCTGTGCTCCAGGAGTCATCTTCAAGCACTGAAGACGTGAGCAAAATAAATAAGGTCAGGGTAGACTGAAAGCATCCCCAACGGTTTGCCCCAACACCACAGACCAGACCGAGCAGCAAGAACTCGGTGCTATCCATGTGCATCCAGAGCGGCCAGCCTGGAAGAGAGAGACGGCTCTCCCGGTGCTTCATCCCCTGCCTTGCCTTGCCTTGGACACTGTCTTCCTGACCAGTCTGACACCTGTTCTCCCCCAGCCCAGAACGCATGTGGCCCCAAGCCAGACACCCAGCCCTCGGCAGGAGGAGATCAAACCTGGGGAGGGGGATGGAAGGAAAAACGCGCTTTCCCACAAGCCTGGCCATCAGAGGTGTTTCCAGGTCAGTGCCTGATCCAAGGCTGCCGGGTGGACATCCCCGTGACTTACCCTAAGTACCCTGGTAACCGCATTTCCCCTGCAGTGCACTCTGTCCAAATTCACTTTGGCCCTGTCACTTCTCTAAAACACTGAGCTTCAAGAAATAATGCCCGTTACCTTAGACGTAAGTACTCCAATACCCAAAGTTCTCAGAAACCTGTCAGTACTTAACATTCTTACATGATCTGGGTTCTCTCGAGAAACTCCTGTCTCGCAGATACATTGGTCATCACCAATACCAGGGCAACAAGGCTCCCTGAGCACCAGATCCTGCCCCAACCCAGATGGACAGAAATAATAGCAAAAAATGGCTGTTTGGGGTTCCGAATCGGAGAATAATGGCAAAGAGATACACATGCAACATGAAACAAACAGGTGACTGATCAGGTATCATGATTCTTCCGATGCAGTTAGGTGCTGAAGACTTCGAAGTCATCTGCTTCACTTTACAAACACTGGGTTTCTTTCAGGTGTCCACAGAATTCCAACAATCATTTTCATCTCGTGACTGAACCTCGTAAGTAGCCACATAATTAACCTCCAGCCCTCTTCCAAAAGAATTCAACCACCCTGTGCAAATAAAAGACTGTGGACGGAAAGCTCCGAGAGCCGAAGTGGAGATTTCTGTGTCCAGCCATGATGGACATCACACAACAAGGGAAGGGAAGCGTCCGAGAGGTACAGGGAAGAGGGCCACTACCTGGGGGTCTTGGGGCATGAGGAAGAACGTGGGGGTGAGTTCCCGGGCTTCCCTTTCCCACAGATCCCGGACAGGGCACTGCAGAAGTCTCCAACCAGGAACCATCAACAACCTGGGTAAGAAAAGCTTCCAGAAAGCCCGCCCCCAACCCCAAACAAAGAATGGGGGGGAGGGGGAAGGTGGTCTAACAAAACCAAAAACCTTGTCCACAATAGCCACCCTACCGTAGCCAACAGCACTGGAAAAACCTCCCCACCCATCCCGGTCTCAGCAGGGCACATGGGGGCTCATTTCCCCCTGCCCACCCAGCCCCTGACTTGGCGGGGGGGGCCCCACTCAGATCCCCTGGGCAGCATGTGCTGCCCAAAGGGGAGCGGATCTCAATGTCCCACCCAGCGGAAACAGACGCCTGATTCCCCTGCAGGAGTATGGCCTGGAGGAGCCACGGGGGGGGAACTCTGCCTCTAATCCGTCCTGGCATTAAGGGAACAAGGAGGGAGAGGTGGGCTGAGTCGGCACTTGCTCTCCTCACCGCACCTCCCATACCAGCAGGGCCGAGGGGGAGCGGAATGACCCCCGACAAGTGAGGAGGCCGTGGGTGTGCACCCTCCACTCCCCCACCCTGCCCCCAGGGGGCCCAGAGGGGCGTGGGGTCTCCCCTGCACTAGGCTGCAGGGAGGCTGTGCTCTGGGAAGGTGTGGACGTCCCCCGGAACCGCGACAAGGCGCCGTCCGCAGGTGGTACTTGCCGGGCCCAGCAGGCAGGGGACACGTGGCCCCACGCGGACGGCGGGCACCGCCTCCTCCGGGGAAACTGCCTGCTAAGGAGATGAAGCAGGACCCTGACTCTCACCCCCTAAAGCCGAGATGTCCAGAGTACAACTGAAAATTGCCTATCACTCCAAGAACAAGGTCCACCGCGACCGGAACAAGAAAAGGCAACAGCAGACCCGCGATGACAGGACTCTGGTTGGAACCGGCATGGATTTCAGAGCATCCATCATAAAAATGCGCCCCCCCCCGGGCAATGACAGACTGTCCTGAAACAGGTGACACCGCAGAGCTGCACCTCCAAGTGACTCACAAGCAGGGTGCCAGCAGGTCCTCTTTCTTCCTTCAAGCTTATGGTCAGGGAGCTTTAGATTCCTTCCGTCCTGAGATCCTTCCTTCCGTTATTCCGGGAATAAGGTGCGGAGACCCAGCCAGCCAACAATGCCATCAGGTGCTTATCAGACGCAAGGACTCGACGGAGGGCAGAAATACGGGGCGCACGCGCAGCGAGGGACAGGGGTCCGCGCCCCAGCAGCATCAGGGTGTGCCAGGGTAAGCGCCCCACGTGAGGCAGAAACAACATGGGCACTCCGTGGAAGAACACAAAAAGTCTGCCAAAAGAGCGTAAGGAGGCTTTCGGCACAGAGTGGACGGCAGAAGCACAGTGAAACAGGGGAGCAACGAAGGAGAGTGGAAAGAGAGAAGCGTGTGGTTCCCGAAGCCAGAAGGTGGGAGGAGGCCAGAGAGGAAGACACACCACGGCGTGCACGCCAGTCCCTTCGAGATCTCTCCGCACAGATGCTGGCCTCAAGCTGCAGCACGACTGGGACTGTCTGCCCTTGAAGACAGGAAGACAGAAGTCGCTCCATTTCTAGTTGGATGCCGAGAAGGTCTGGGAGTCGATCAGAGCGTAAACGGGGAGGAACGGCCTATCAACACAGCGGGGTAGAGAAATGGCTTCTACCTTCGCCGAGCCTGGTCTTGCCAAGCAGGTCTCACGAGCTGCGGCGGTCACTAGCCCTCCCCTGGCTGCATCCCAAGGAGGCCCAGAGAGGCGCCGTCCTGCTGTGCCTGGGGTGGTGTGCGAGCCGCACCACTGGGGGCAGGCCCACTTCTGCTGTTGGGCCAGAGCGCACTCGGGGGACGAGCCCCGCAGAGGGGGCGATGCAGTGGGCACGGGGCCTGGGGATGCGACGCCCTGACCCAAGTCAACCACCCTACAAACTCTCCAACGAGAGCAACACAAGCAACCAGAAACTGGGGCCAGGGGACGACCAAGTTGCGGTCCCACTGGGGCCTCATGGGAGCGAGAGTGGGAGAACAGAAATCGGGCAAGTAGGACATCTGTGTCTTTCCCTCTCTCCTGCTACGACCCCAAAACATACGGGGCTCTTGGGATGCAGTGACGGTGAAGAACAGAGGGAGGGCGGCCCTAATGCCCAACGGATCTCCCCGCACTGTCACTGACCGCCCACAACCCCATCCCTCCAGGATCACGATTCCCACCGCGGGCTCACCCATATGCAGACGCTGGGTGCCCTGGTCGGAGCTGCTGCCCAAACTGAAGCCTGTAATTTATTAACTTCCCTGTTGGCCACGAATTGGTCCCTCCCAGACCCTCTTATTCTGTGTCACAGCATCTTCCTGAACCCCCGGGGTTTGGTACGGTAGCTGGTACCAAATGCATGCTCTCTGGAACTTACCAAATGAACAGAAAAAGTCCGGAAAGCGAGAACTGATCGAATGGTTTCCATCAAACACGTTATATGCCATGTTCAAGTTAGCAGAGCGTAACTCGGGTCAGATTTGTTCTCTTTAACACAGGGGATCATGGAGGACGCCACGGAGCCCCACCCTGCACCCGGCGGAGTCGGCACTGCCTTGCAGAGGACGCACACTCCAGACCACCCAGCACAACGGCCTGTGCATGCAGCCCACAGAACTGCACCCCTGCAAGCCCCCCCAACCGCTCCCTCCGTGTCCCATGGAAGTGCGTTTTTGAAATTGTCTGGCCAGGAATAAGGATGCAGTGTGAGGCCAGGAATTATACAAACTGGCTTTTAGGGGCGCCTGGGGGCTCAGTCGGTGAAGCGTCTGCCTTCGGCTCAGGTCATGATCTCAGGGTCCTGGGATGGAGCCCCACATCGGGCTCCCTGCTCAGCGGGAAGCCTGCTCCCCCTGCTTGTGCTCACTTGCTCTCTCTCTCAAATAAATAAATAAAATCTTAAAAAACAAAAAACAAAAAACACTGGCTTTTAAAAAAATGTAAGACTTTGTACCTCGGGCTCATCCCTGGAGAAGCCCATCATGAGAGCTGTCAGTGACCACAGGGAAGATTCGAAGGCACCCACGTCCACTGTCCAGCCATCCCCCAGACCCAGGGGGCTCCGGGCCCCCCGAGCACTCAACGGGACCCACACATGCGGCAAAAGAGGACATCACGACCCGCACACGTTGCAAAAGAGGACATCACGTGAGAGTTCAGGTCAAGAAAGGGTTTTCTAGCTAAAATGTTTCTGGAGGGGCGCCTGGGTGGCTCGGTCATTAAGCGTCTGCCTTTGGCTCAGGTCATCATCCCCAGGGTCCTGGGATCGAGCTCCGCATCGGGCTCCCTGCTCAACGGGAAGCCTGCTTCTCCCTCTGCCCCTCCCCCGGCTTGTGTTCCCTCTCTCGCTATGTGTCTCTCTGTCAAATAAATAAATAAAATCTTTAAAATAAATAAATAAAATATTTTTGGAAATTCCCTCCCTGGAGCAATCTCCAGGGATCCACCCCTTATTCACTACACCTGCTGACCTCTCTGGGCACTCAAACTCACCAGCCCGGGGACAGAAGGCCCCAGACCCAGCTCCCCACTCCCGGAGGATAGACGCAGGAATGCCCCCCCACCGTGACTTCCACGCCGGCGGACCCCACACCTAAGCCGCCATGGAGAATCAGATTTCAGGCCCCGAATGGGAGGATTCGCTGTGAGACGAGACTTAGTTTCATTGTGTGCCCGAGCCGAGAGGTCCCCGGCGAGGCTCTCGGCATCTGGGGGCTCGTGGCTTTGAAGGAGAAGCCGCGTTCAAATGCTAACAGGGAAAGAAAAGAACTAGAGGTGGAGGCTGCTCAGACAATCCAAGGAGCGGGGACAGGAGCAGCCAGGGGCGCTTCTTGCCTTTTTCCGGATGTGCGTCCCCCGCACTGTGATGACCCGCCAGGGACCCTCGAGGAAGCTCCCCGGGTCCCTGCTGAGCCAGAGGCAGCAGGAAGGTGCACAGGGGCCCAGCAGGATGGCTGCCCGCCGGTGGGAGCATCAGCCCGACCCACCGCGCCCCCCCACCGGCCGCCTTCTGCACTCCGCCCCCCCGGAACTTCAGGAACGGTGTGGGCCCCGAGGACAGCGAAACCAGGGCCAAGCCAAGCGACAGCTGACCAGCACCCGTGCTCCAGGTCTTGGACACCGAAGGGACGGAGCCATGAGGAGGCACGATGTGCTACTTCTCGCTCATTCTCCTACGAGACTTTTCTTTCTGCAGCCTCCCTCAAGAGCCACGCAGGGCACTCCTGTTCCTTTTCATCATCTCTGCTGTGACAAAGAGGGTCAGGGGCCTCTGTTTTGCAACAAACAGTGCGTCCTGCTGGCCTTGGTCCTCCAGGAGGGCGGCAAAGTTTGAGGAGGTCATGGTTCCCGGGATGCTAGCCTCACTCAGAGGAATGGGGAGCGGGAGCAGAAGCTACTCCCAACTCCATGTGGGGGACGTTTTCTCTGTGAGGGCTCACGGGGGAAGGAAAAAACCACACCCCAGAATAAAAACTCAATGGTCATGCTAGCTATCCAGAGAGAAAGAAACACGAAACCTTTTGAGGCTGAAACAGGACATGTAAAATGTCATTCGGCATCTACCACGAGGCTGATGCTCGAGAAGGGTCTGCTGAATAAACCCAATTAATCAAGGGATTCAAATCCTTTTGTTCTGCGTTGTAGACAGTTTAGGAAAACCCAAACGCGTCAAGGGTCATGGAAGGAGGCCACATAAAGTAGGCAAGCTGGAGAGAAAGCCCAGCACTCTTGTCCCAAGGACTGTGGACCCCAATTCCTCGGCCCGGGGGCCCCTCTGTTAGGGGCTAAATCCAGATGTTCCCATGCTGAAGCCCTAACCCCTGAGCCTCAGAATGTTCTGTATTTGGAGAAAGGGTCTTCAAAGGGGTGATTAAGATCAGATGAGGTGATAGGTGGGCCTTAATCCAAGAGGACTCACGTCCTTATAGGAAAAAGAGATTAGGACACAGAGGCACACGGAAGGGAGACCGTCACGCTAGGACCAGGGAGAAGGCGCCCGTCTTCGTGCCAGAGAGAAAGGCTAAAGCCACCTGCTAAAGGAGAATCGTCTCTGCTGACACCCTGATGTCGGACTTCTGGCCTCCAGAGCTGAGCCAAAATACACATCTGTGGTTCAAGCCACCCAGGCTGGGGTATTAGCTACGGCAGCCCGAGCTGACCAACCACTCTCCCACACCCACCGTCCTCCCTGGGAGCAAAGGCTCAAGCAGGTGCATTTGCTGGAACACTGTTCTGGCCTCAGTTCCCCCACTAATATACCCACAGAGAGCATGATAAGATCCCCACACCCCAGCCGACCGGGACAAAAGAAACAGTCCGTGCCCAGGTGTAGCACTGAGGGGAGGACGCGCCAACACCTGCCCCGGACCTTCGTTATTGATGGGCCCCCCAATATCAGGACTGAGGTGGGGCAGACCCACACAAGTGGTGCTGGCAAACAAGGCCTGAGTCAAGAGCCGCACCCCCTCCCCCCGCTTCCATTCTGGCCTGTTACCAAACACAACAGCTGCGAACCTCTGAGGGCTCATATGCACGTCTCAGGACAATCCAGGAGGTATCATCACCCCCTCTTGACAGAACACCAAGGGGGGGCTGGAGAGGGAGAGGCATGCGCACAGCGGGCGTGAAGGGTGGTCTGCAGAGCCCCACTTGAGGCCCAGCGAGGAGAGGTCTCGGGCCACCCACCTCAGCCCAGTGAGCAAAGGGGCGGAGAGGGGCCACGGAGAGACAGGTGCACAGACTCCCTGCAGAAACCCCAGAATAAAGGAGCCATTGTTATGCCCAGGCCTGCAACGGCAAGCATTTATTGATCTCGGCTTAATCAATATTTAACAGACGATTCTCCTACTAAGAGAGAATCCTACACACCAGTGAAAACCCAATGGACCTTACCTGTCAGGGGCTTGCCCGGGCTCAGGTGGTTTGGCAGCCGCCTCAGCTTGACCAAGAGGACCCAGGTGAGAACCAGCTGCCGGTCACGGTCACGGCGCCCGCGCTCCCCACGGCTCCATGCTCCGGCTCAGCATGGTGCTCACTCAACTCCAAAGCTGAAAGTCAGAGAGGCCGTCACTGAACACACGGAACTTATGCAAACCTGCATTTTATGCTCTGCACCCAAGACTAAAATCTTTTAAAACAGACACACAGGATATCTTTTTTTTTTTCAAGGAGATTTAATTTAAAAATTCTTCAAAGAGCAGAACGAGAAAGAAGTCCAAGAGGAGCAGGCTTCTAGTTGCCATGTCAACGGACTGCAGAGACAGATGCCTGCAGAGACCAGAGACCAGAGAAGCAAGGGAGGCAGCTCTGGGTCCCAGGCCACAGTCTGCACGTGTCCCCCCACCCCCAGGAAAAGCAAGTGCCCCCGAGGCGGGCGGGGTACAAATGCACAGACCTTTGCCCTCTTGCAAGGCCAAGTTCACCTGTAATTCATTCTTCGAGCCCAGATCAGAGCCCACATCCTTCCCAGGGTCCTCCCAGACTACAGCCCTCACCCCACCCCACAGAGAACCCCTCCAGCTCAGCCCAAGTACCAGCCCCCCGGTACATAAGGCTCCGCGGAACACCGTGCACGCATGTTTAACAGGAGAGGGCAGAAGCAGGAGGACCTGCCCTTTGAATCCTGGCTGCTTGCTTTGATTCCCTCATGCAACTCCTCTTTCCTGAGGGATGAGCAGGAGGATTGCTCTAGGCTTGAAGGACAGCGTCAGGACCAAGACAAAGCCTGGCTGAGCTTGGAGGTGAGTTTTTAGTCACCTGGGCGCTCCCCGACACAGTTTCCTCTGCAGGACAGTGCGCAGAGAGCCCACCTCCCCGAGGACTGTAATACATCACATCAGAATGCCACTGACTCTTCACAGGTCAAATGCAACATACTCCCACGGGGACTCAGGGGGGCGATCAGCACAGAGCAAGCGTGAGTCCAGGAGAGTCTTCATCAGAGCTGCTGCCTCTGTGTTTGAGCTGGTCCACGGGCTGCGACGTGGGTGCCCTTGGTGGGGAGAACAGAGCCCTAAACTAATTCTTTCTGATCACTCCACGGTGGAAATAAACCCTGCCCTGCGCTGACCTACTACGGAAGAAGTCATGGACCTAGAACTTACTAGAAAACCAGCATGAAGCACAATGGCCAGGGATGAGGCGCAGGAGCCAGAGAGCCTCTCATCTCCTGACACCACCCTGTCTCAGCAGGTGACATCTAGGGGAGGCACTAAGCCTCTGAGTCCCCAGCTCCAAAATCAACGGAACGACAGTATCTTCATCTAGAGTTTTTTTTTTCTTCCATCTAGAGCTTTTAAGAAGAAGAAGTGAGCCTGTAAAGACGTAGGACCCAACATGTGGTAAATATTAAAGGAATATACTAGACATGAACCATGACACGGCCCAGAGCTCCCCCACGATCAGGTGCTAGACACTTGGCCACCCGCAAGCCTGCCGATGTTCAGACGGGATGCTGATCTTCTTAGGACCGAAAGGGGACACAGGATACAGGATTATGTGCCTGTTCAACACTGAACACCACCCGTCGATGCAAAGGCATTTTTAGTAAGGGCACCTGCTTTCACCCTCTCAAAGAATGTGCAAGTCTTGGGGCGCGTGGGTGGCTCAGTCGTAGAGCGTCTGCCTTCGGCTCAGGTCATGATCCCAGGGTCCTGGGATCGAGCCCCGCGTCGGGCTCCCTGCGCCACAGGAAGCCTGCTTCTCCCTCTCCCACTTCCCCTGCTTGTGTTCCCTCTCTCGCTGTGTCTCTCTCTGTCAAATAA
>NC_058414.1:4683114-4692619 GCF_002201575.2 Neomonachus schauinslandi
CTTTTTTTTTTTTTTTTTTTTTTTAAGGAAAGTTATGGACGCCTGGGTGGCTCAGTCGTTAAGCGTCTGCCTTCGGCTCAGGTCATGATCCCGGGGTCCTGGGATCGAGCCCCGCATCAGGCTCCTTGCTCAGTGAGGAGCCTGCTTCTCCCTCTCCCTCTGCTGCTCCCCCTGCTTGTGCCCTCTCTCTCTCTCTGACAAATAAATAAAAATCTTTAAAAAAAAAAAATGTGCAAGTCTGAAACAGATTACAGCAATTATGTCCAGTGCAACGTCTCTAAATTCTAGTAGCTATGTTGACCACAAATTAAAAAAAAAAGTGAATGGTCAAATAAGAATGGGGCTCTTTGAAATGACAAAGGGCTGGAATGTGGGAAAATGGACTCCGGTCCCATAACACCTCTGCTCCTGAAATTCTGAGACATTTCCCATCTTTTCCAGAGAAACTAGTCTTCCCTGGATTCTGATCCAAATGCCCCATGACTGCTTCCAAATGCGTCTTTTCCGCATAGGCCTTTAAATTTGCAACATACGCTTGGGAGGTTTGCCTTATTTTATAACGGGCAACATAAATTCATCTACTACTCGAGAAAAATGACACGCAGTTGCTTGTCAAGCTCATCGCCACTTCGACCATTTCTATTTTTAAGAAAGTGGATATTGAACTTCCCAGCAGACAGAACAAAGACAGGATGATTTCTGAACGTGGTGAGCTGGCAGATCTACTGAGATGCATCCTCATCAACAGCAGGACCAAGCAAGAGGCACAGAGCCCCTGCTGCGAACAAGCCTCCAGGCGCCATGAGCAACAGCCCATCAGCACCCATGACCACTACCACCAACACTGCCACCGCTGGGGTGGTGACACGGAACAGAGTCCCCGACACTCTGCACCCTTCGCCCGTCAATCAAGACAGCGCGTCCCGGGCGCCTGGGTGGCTCAGTTGGTTAAGCGACTGCCTTCGGCTCAGGTCATGATCCTGGAGTCCCTGGATCGAGTCCCTCATCGGGCTCCCTGCTCGGCAGGGAGCCTGCTTCTGCCTCTGACCCTCCCCCCTCTCATGTGCTCTCTCTCTCTCATTCTCTCTGTCTCAAATAAATAAATTAAAAAAAAAAAGAAGAAGAAGAAGACAGCGCGTCCCCTGCAAGCTCCCCATCAGACACGACATGAACTTGAAATCCGACGTGCATGAACTTGGGCAAAACCAAACGTCCTTACTGACTTCCAAAGTATGGCAGAAACAAAGGACCCCTTGATTTCTGTGTAGCATCTGGGATATCTTCCCAAACTTCCAGAGTTTATATTAATCTTTCCTTCGGTCTAGCTTTCGCACACTAAATATTTAGAGTCATAACAGTGACTATTTAGACACTCAACAAATCCCACCTTCCGTGACGAGGATATTCAGTGTGTGCAGCCGCACCACTCTGGAACAGTCTATGCCTTCACAAAAGGGGACGGAATGCCCTTGATTTAAAAAAAATAAATTCGGGCGCCTGGGTGGCTCAGTTGGTTAAGCGACTGCCTTTGGCTCAGGTCATGATCCTGGAGTCCCGGGATCGAGTCCCACATCGGGCTCCCTGCTCAGCAGGGAGTCTGCTTCTCCCTCTGACCCTCCCCCCCCCATGTGCTCTCTCTCTCTCTCAAATAAATAAAATCTTTAAAAAAATAAAAATAAATTAAATAAATAAAAATAAATTCAATATTGTACAGATAGCGGAGTCCACTTTTGACAGCAAATTGAGAAAGACGAGTTGAGAAAGAGATCAATGGAATGGAAGTGAAGGAAAAGTCATTATAAAATGTCAGAATGCTAGTGCCGGAACCTGAGGACAGCCTTTAAAAGAGAAGCAAAAATCAAGCCGAAATTCCAAAATTCCACAGCTCACACCACTTCTAGTTGGTGCTCCTGCAGCTAGAAATGCCATCATGACCGCCCTGGTCGAGAGGGCGGAATGTGAGGACAAAGGAAAGCGGCCACACCCAAATGCCAACATCGTCCTCTGGAACCACCCAACACACAGGAAGTGTTCAGCACAATGCAGCAGGGACTCCATGGCCTGCGCCCAGGAAGGCCCTCCCTCCGTGGCCCGTCCACCAGCAGACCCTCAGGGGCTCCCACAGGGATGGCAAGCTGGCCCAGGTCAGGGGATCCCATCCCAACTGGCTGCCATCACAGAAACTGCCCTGACTTAATCAAAATGTATGCATGGGCCCAGAACAGGGTTCTCAACTCCACGGTCAAGCAGAACCAACAATCCTACCAGCCCTCACCGTGGGGCTTCCAGGAGCCACCGAGCAAGCTCAAAGATGGGCTATCCAAAGGACCCCTGCCCGAGGCCTCCCCAACTGGACATGCTGCAAGACGGGGGGCTGCCGCCAGGAAAGATACAGGAGACGACTTCCCTCGACAGCCAAAGTCAGCGGGACAGCAAGGGACAGGGTAAACACACGCGCCCACGGACACGGTGACTGCCCGGAGAACGGATGAACAGCCAACACACACACGCACGTTTTAGCTCAGTCCCAAGAACAGAAGAACAGCCCTACATAAACTAAAGAACGTCGCCACTTGCCTGAGACGTGGAAGAGGCCTGGACTAACGGAAACATGTGAAGTTCCCAAATGGGAAGATGAAACCTCAGAGATTTTGATGCTCTTCAAAGCCATCAACTGAGGAAACTAAAGCTAGTTTTGTAAATGAAGTGCGGTTATCCATCTAAATGCATTAAAACTAACAAGATCAATCATGAGACCACCGATTGTACAACATTAAGGGAGGGTTACTCTCATCTCAGACTAAATTATAAGGCAAAAATAGTTAAAATAGTGTGGTACCCCCACAGAGCTACATGCAAGAGGGTTCATCAGAAAGAGTGGGGCTGACCAACAGGAATGTGCGGATTTGCATCCCGTGCTCCACGAAGCATCCTAGTAAGAGCATGTCCGAATCATCAAGCTTCCACAACCTGGCACGCGGGATCCATGGGGCTGAAATCCCGGGGTTGACCAGCTCTCCCAGACGGTCCTGCTGATGCCACCGAGGATGAAAGGGACGGCCGTGATGCCCATGGATGGCGATGACAGCCACCTTGATTGATGACAGCCTGTCATAGGTCACACGTCTCACCAGATGCTCAATAACCAATAATCAAACGGTTTTGAGGATTAAGTTGAAACAAGTAAATGCAGAGAAGACATATAATGAAATGTAAAAATGAATGGTTCTTACTTAAGAACAAGGAATGACTGTCAATCCTTCAAAGCAGAATCATTATCCCATTTTAGGGATGAAGAAACCAAGGCTGGGATACAATGAGTACCTCCCAAGGTCCCACAGCTAAGAAATGGAAGAGCCAGGACTGAATCAACAGGTATTTATTTGAATCTGCCCCACCTATTTTATTATTTTGTTGATGAACAGCATTTGTAGGATAAGAAGAGAATAGAAAAATTTTGGCACTCATTTACCACGTTTCTCCTCATTTTTGTTCTTTTGGATCACATTGTTTGGAGCATATTTTATCATTTTATTTTAAAGAAAAAAAAAAAAAAAGGTCCAAAATAAGAGCCTGAAATTCCAAGCACAGAGGATAACGGGGCGGGGGCGGGGGGAGGATTCCCCTGATTTGCAGGTCAGAGATGGGGTGTAAAAGAGGGAACGTTCTTGACCTAATGAAAGCATCTACCAGAAACATCCAGCAGCCCAGTGGCCTACATAATGAGGCGGCACTGGTAACCTTGCCCTTAAAATTAGGGCCAGCAAGCCCAGATGCAGCAAGCCCCATGGTCACCCCCTAGATGATACAGCAAGGTACGAAACAGAAACCAGGCTTGGAAGTTGTCTAGAAAAAGCTAAGAAGCCAGTGTTATTTACAGGGGAAATTCAGGACCACCAGCTGAAGGCCGAGCTCCTGTCAGCATTTAATAAGGTCGGGATCCCAGAGCGACCCCCACACCCTCAGTCTTTCAGGCAACAGCACCAAGCCCGTTAAAAAGTGTAGCAGTAAAGTGGTTTTATTCATAGAAGCAACAGAAATAACGTACTTAAGAAGTACATATGAGATCCCCAGGAAAACCCAGAAACTCTGGTGAAGAACCTAGAAGAAATCGGAAAGAAGACGCCAAGGCACAAACACAGCACTTTCTGGGAAGGGAAGCCCTCTCCTCGCTGCTCCTGCCCCAGGTAATGGGGAGGTGCACCCCCAGCCGACACCCCAGGTCTGCCAGGGACCCACGGCTCGCCTGTGGACAGGTGGACAGGAACGGGACAGACACAGAAGTCAACAGAACGGGAACAGGATCCGGGTGGAGCTGAGCGACCACAGAAGAAGGAAAAGTAAGATCCAGGATAAGGGGCTGTTGGTGCTCAGTGAGACACAGGCAGATCCTCACCGCCCACCATTCCCAATAGATGAATGACTTAATCATCATGAAACATAATAAGAGAAGGCACAGAAGAACAATGTTATGAAATCTGGGTGAGGAAGGTCTTCCTCAGCAATATTCTCACCCTGGAAGCCAGGAAGGAAAATCCAACTCCTTCACGGCACCCAGCCCTCTCTGCAAAATCAAAGGGCAAGCAAAAACCTTGGGGAGAAAAAATAACTGGAAGCAAGGCAAATGCACCTGTCCCTGTCCCCCCTCCCCTGCTTGGCACAACCCACCGAGTCCCTCATCCTCACCCCTCCCTCCCACACCTGCCATCCAGTGGCACACGTACTCTGGCTACAGGAGCATGAGAAATCGGCCCGCTACCCTCCTCCCCTCTCTGCTGCCAACACCAGGCCGCTGCGCTCATCCGACCTAGAACCAGCCTCAGCACCTGCTGTCCCCTGCACCCCTCTCAAGCTGGCTTCAGATGCACCTGGACACCCCCCAACAGCAGTCTGACCCGGGGGCCTGACTCAGGGGCCCCACCTCCCCTCTGACCCACACTCACCTCACCCACCAGCCTCTTCCAGGAGCTCAGACACTGCCTGCCCTCTGGGATGTCCTCCCCTTCCTTCCCTGCTCTGCACCCAGACCCTGCTCAGCCCTGCTCCTCTGCCCAGGACTCCTCTGGCCCCACAGACACATCCAGCCGTTCTGTGGGCTCAGTTCTCCTTCCGGCTCCCTCCCGCAAGGATGAAATGATGCAAATCCCAAAAGGTGCTTCTCACGGAACTGGCCAAAGGCAGCCTTGACCAAGGTGGAGGCAGAGATCAGGGACGAAAGGAGCTGAGGAGGAGGAGGAGGAGGAGGGAGGGGATACTCTCGCAGAAGGGGAAAGTGACAAACAGGTCCACGAATTCACCTGAATTAATGGCAGGAAAGGACCCAGGAGGACCCAGACCATCAGTGACCGGGAGGGAGGCCAATCTGATGGCTCAGAGGGTGCAGCTGGGACCTTCACTCTATTCTACAGACTCTGGGTCTGAATGTTTGCCAGAAGGAACAGGAATCACATAATTTTAAAATTGATCTTCCTAGTCAAAAGTGCTTTTGTCAGGTTTCAGACCAGTGGTCCTGCTGCTTCTACCCCCTTCCCACCCCTCACCCCACAACCCCACCTGAGTCCCTCATGACGCTCAAGCACCGTCTCCTTCCCTCGCCCTGTGGCTGGCTCTGCCTGCTCCCCTTTCTAGGAATTCCAGAGAAATCACAGCTCTCGGCGGAAAACAATGAGGCCATTAAGTGCTGTGGGCAAGTCACATGAACCGAGAACAGCCCAGAAGCTTCTAGAAATGCAAAGGACTCTGCCCCCCCCCCCCATTTTCTTTGCTTTGTTTTCCTTCCTTCCTTCTGCATTTTCTTTCTTCCCTCAGGAAGTTAGAAAAAAAAGCCAACAAGATAAAGAGGAAAGTAAGTGAAGACCCTATTATCTGTGGAGAAACTTCGCTATGTGATTTTGAGTCATGCTGAATGAGGCACCACCAACCACAGGTTAAGATTTCGCCCCTCGTCACAGAGGAAATCTGTGGGAAACAGAGTCATCTTGGGTGGATGCCCATCACCACCCCGAGAACAGCCCAAATCACGGGGCACGCCCCACGGTCCCATGTCCCCCCACCTCCAGAACCTTACATGTGAAAGACAATCACCTTTCCTCCTCAGTATCACTCAATACCCCCCATAGGGAACAACTGGGGGTTCTAGGTTTGGGGGATAAAGTGTTACAAACATATGTAAGGAAAAATGCTCCTTCAGTGCAGGGAATCAAGATCCTAATAAGGACAACGGAGATGCCAGCGGGTCTGTCCAGCCCGGAAACTGGCCCAGCATCTGGGCACAGAAAAGAACTGCTACAGTCAACAGTCTAATCACCTTTTATTACTTTTATCAAGTCTAGCAGTATGAATCTTCAGTGACCTTTAGTTATCCCCTTGTATTTAGCCCTTCTCAAGCCCTGCTCAGCCCTTCCAACGGCTCCTCCCCCCACCCTCCCCCTCCCCTCCCCTCCCCCCGTCCCCCCACCGTGTGAAGGCACAGTGAGGAGGGGCCCCCTGCACACCAGGAAGAGAGCCCCCACCACACAGGGAATCGGCCAGCGCCAGATCTTGGACCCATGCTCCGGATGTGTGAGAAGTAAATGTGTGCTAATGATTAAGCCCCCCAGTCTGTGCTATTCCGTTAGGGCAGGCCCAAGCAGACTAAGACAAGGGTGGAAGACGTACTGACTGCCCAGCCCCAGCACCACACCGCTCAAGGCAGGGGAGGGGGGGATGCCTCTGTAGATATAAATACCCCCACCCTGCACAGACCGAACAGTCTCACACTCGTCCCTGACCCGGACCTCCTCTGGCCACACGGGCACCAGCTCAGGACACACGGGCTCGGGGACTCTCTGCAGAACGCAGAATGTTCTGGTCAGACACACAGAGCCGGCCTCCATGCCTGCTGGTTCCACTCGAGAGTCACAGGGTGGCAGCCCCCACGAGCCGTTCCCTCTCAAGGACCCTGCGGCCACGTTCAAAGTCTATCTTAGGACCTGAAGAACAGTTCCTACATGATCCTATCAAGGTGCATCTCTTAGATTCCACCTCCCAGTGAGCCCACTTTGACAGGACGCAATGGACCAGTCATCTCCTATTCATGGACGCAACCCATGACAGGCTGACAAGCAGGGTGACCAGCATGGAGCTTACCCTCTTGCCACATCTTTCTGTCCTTCCCCATCCACTGCTTCACTCCTTTGTCATGTGCCAGGAGCCTGTGTCTGCCCCCCTTGACCCTGTTCCATCTGCCTGGGACTCAGGAGACCCGCTGAGCAAGTGGCAGAAACGCCCCCAATGCTCTCTGAACCTCAGGCTCCTTATCGGTGCCAGGAGGGCCTCGGGCAACTGCTCCTATGTCAGGGTTGGGAGTGAGAGCTATTTGGGTGAAGTCTTCTGCTTTGGGGCGCCTGGGTGACTCAGTTGGTTAAGCGTCTGCCTTTGGCTCAGATCATGATCTCAGGGTCCTGGGATGAGTCCCGTGTCAAGCTCCCTGCTCAGCGGGGAGCTTGCTTGTCCCTCTCCTTCTGCCCTTTGCCCCCTCCCGTGTGCTCTCTCTTGCTCTCTCTCAAATAAATAAAATCTTTTAAAAAAAGAAAAGGAAAAGAGAAAAGGAAAAAAAGGAAAGGAAAGAAAAAAGAAAAGAAAAAAAGAAAAGAAAGGAAAGGAAAGGAAAGGAAAGAAAAAAAGGAAAGGAAAGGGAAACGAAAAGAAAAAAAAAACAAAAGAGAAAAGAAAAGAGAAAAGAAAAGAAAAGAAAAGAGAAGGTCTTCTGCTTTCCAAACATCAGACAAAGCAGTTATGTCACAGACACCCTTGGGTGGGCGGCCTCTCATCACCCGTCCCGCTTACAGGTGGTTGTCCAGTGACGGGCAGATCACCGAGCAGCACTTGGCGATTTTCCTCGGGACACCATCCTAAGGCTCTTGTAAGCCCAGGAGCTCACGGCAGGCACCGAATGGCTTGTGTTACCTTCTCTAAAAATCATTCCATGTTTATCTTTGTCCTGAAAGTCATGACTTTTTCCTTGACTCCATAAGCATTAACTGAGTGCTCACAACAGCCTCCATCCTGATGAGCACTCTCAACAAGATGGTCCCTAACCTTGTTTCTTGGGGCAGTTGAAGCCAAGACGCAGGAGCGTGGCCAAGCCTTGGTCCACACCCCGCAAGGAAAACATGGGAAGAAAAGCAGTCTGTGGCATGCATGGCCAATCACTGCTTTTATCCGTTCTGCAAAAACTGGCATGAGCGTGTTGAAACCCGTCCCAAGTGAACTTGTCCTCAGGTATCTAGCAAGGGACGCCCAGCTGTTGCTAATCCGCGTGGGAAACAGCCCTACACAACTGGTCACTTCTCTAAGGAATCCCAGCTATTCACACATCCTTGACCCGAGAGCAGGTCCTCCTCCTGCCTGGGAAAGTCTGCCCCCCCGGGACCAGAGGCAAAGGGAAAGGGACAAAGCAGAGCCCCACTCACAGTCAGACGAGCAGAAACCTACCCATGGGCTGGGGCGGCGGGGGGGGGGGGGGCGGTTGCTGTTTCCAGCAAATCACGCTACCCAGAGCCCGCCACTTAGGAGAGGTGAATGCACCTCAAAATTTCCAGTGTTCCTCACGTCAGCGCAGTCTTGGGGACAAGACGGGGTCTTCCACTGGAAAGCTAACCCAGACCTCAGCTCCACCAACTGAAACCCACACTTCATCCTCCAGTATTCAATTTTCCTCTTCCTGGTGATCGGAGCTATGAAAACAGTCACGACAGAGGAACTTCAAAAGGCCTCCCGTAGGGGGCCTGGGTGGCTCAGTCGGTGCAGGGTCCAACTCTTGGTTACGGCTCAGGTCCTGATCTCAGGGTCATGGGATCAAGCCCCACGACAGGCTCTGTGCTCAGCAGTGTCTCCCTCTGCCCCCTCCCCTTCCCGTACTCCCTCTAAAATAAATCTTAAAAAAGAAAAAAAAAAGGTCTCCTATAAGGATTACTAAAGGTAATCTAAATCCTTTCAGAATTCTATTACCTTCCACGACTGGGACGCCAAATGCCCAGAGAGGTGGGAGCCACCTCACCCTACAGGAGGCCTCACAGGAGGGAAGCCGGCGTGGAGACCCGCGAAGGAATCTGTCCTTCACCTGCGTCAGCGACTGAAATGCTTTTCCTTTGCCAACAGAGATCGCGTAATCCTCACGTCCCCGGCCTCCCCCTCACACTTCCCAAGCTGACCCGTGCTCAACAGCTTGGATATGCTCTACGGCTTGTCATGCATCACCTGCATGGTATAGTCAACAAATATTTGGTCCTTGTCCCAGTTCCCGGCACACGGCTCCTACAACTCCCGGAAGCTCCAGAGTGATGAGTGTCTTGTAGGCCTAATGAAGCAGGTGGCTGGGACCCCCTGACACCTTCAGGATGGGAGATGGTCACCGAAAGACCAGGCATGGTTAGGACGTGGAACTGTCCCTGCCTTCGTGACCTCCAGGGAAGGGACAGGGGCTAGAGGCTGAGTGACCTCCAGGGAAGGGGCAGGGGCTAGA
>NC_058414.1:4692629-4705998 GCF_002201575.2 Neomonachus schauinslandi
AGGCTGAGTGACCTCCAGGGAAGGGGCAGGGGCTAGAGGCTGAGTGACCTCCCGGGAAGGGGCAGGGGCTAGAGGCTGAGGGAAAGGGACAAAGAGGGGGACAGGGGCTAGAGGCTGAGGGAAAGGGACAAAGCCCCTTCCCGGGAGGAAGGGACAGGGGCTACAGGCTGAGTGACCTCCAGGGAAGGGGCAGGGGCTACAGGCTGAGTGACCTCCCGGGAAGGGACAGGGCTAGAGACTGAGCTAACTGCAAATGGCCAATGAGCTGATGAACTGTGCCTACCTACCGGAACCTCCACAAAACCCCATCCTTTAGGGTGGAAGGGAGCTTCAAGGTGGGTGAGCTCTTTGGGGTGCTAGGAGCCCCCGGGGAGAACATGGAAGGTCCACGTGCCCCCCTTTACCTACACCTTGCTCTATGTGTTTCTTCCATCTGGCCGTTGCTGAGTTGTAGCCTTTATCCCAAACCTACAAATATAAGTAAAGTACCTTCCTGAATTCCAGGAGCCATTCCAGCAAACTATCAAACTAAGAAGAGGGTCGCATCCCCATCCTATATTCATCTGGTCAGAAGTATGGGGGCCTGGGATTCAGCTGGCATCTGTAGTGGGGGCCCCTTTCTGGCGCAGTCTCGAGCCCTATGGCCTGTGGGGGGGGGGGGGGGCAGGGTCAGAACCGCACGTAATTACAGGACACCCCCGCTGGTGTGTGGAGACTTGGAGGGCTGACATTTGGCATCAGATGCGTTGTGAATAAAAAGTGTAAGCTGACAGAGAAAAACAGGTCGCAGAGCCAGGACCACGTCACCCTTTGCTTGGAGTCTGTCCATCCGCACGGTGAGCTCCTGGCTGGCTTCACCCGCCCCGGCTCCGAGGCTCTTGGTCTGAGTGCTGGCTAAGGCTGGGGGGCCCCGGGCCTTCCGCGGGCAGCTCGGCCAGGTCAGAGGAGGGACAGAGCCGGGTCACTCTGCCCCTCTCCCCTGTCAGCTTACCTTCTGCGCCTCCAGGACAAAGTGCCGGTCTCACTCCTGTTCCGAAGCGCTCTGGGGGGCGCTCAGTGTGATACCCGTCTCAGATTCCTCTGCAGACACTTGAGTTTCCCGTGGGGAAACAGGACGGTGGCCAGGAGCTTTGCCCCACGGTCTGGGCAGCCAGCCCCTCGCCACGACGGCTCACAGCCCTGGACCTGGGCTGCACAGAGCTTCTATCCACATCCCACTCCCAAGCTGACCCCTCAGTGAATGCACATCGAGGGGGCACTAGCATCTCCCCACCGCATCCGTATCGCAGCCCCGGAAAGTACACGAATACACCGGAAGACAGAAGACCTGGGCTCCCCACCTCATCTGGCGCTCAACAACGAGGGGCCATCTTCACGGTGTCCCTACACCACAGAGGACACGAGAGACACAGAGATGAGCCACAGGGCCGTCACCAGGGAGAGGCCCCAGCATCCCAGCACCCCTGCCACACCCTGCATCTGCATCTCCACCTGCAGCAGTCTCTCACGGGAGCCCCGACCTTGACCGACCTCACATGCCAAGGGCAACATCAAAACCACCTTCAGGATACTAACCCAGGGCCTCTCCCTCCCGAGTGCACGCTGGGGTGTCCTGGAGGCCACAGGACGTGGGACTGAATGCAGAAGCAGGTTCTAGAACCCAGGCACCTTCTGTTAAGCCGGATCTTAAAGGGATTTACAAAATGTAAAATGACGACACTCTCATTACATTTTTAATTTGAAAACACAGCTATTTTTTTCTTAAGACATAGCCTTTATGTTTACATATGACAGATTTATTGTTCTTTTTTTTTTTAAGATTTTATTTATTTATTTGACAGAGAGACACAGCAAGAGAGGGAACACAAGCAGGGGGAGCGGGAGAGGGAGAAGCAGGCTTCCCGCGGAGTAGGGAGCCCGACGCGGGGCTCGATCCCAGGACCCTGGGATCATGACCTGAGCTGAAGGCAGACGCTTAACGACTGAGCCACTCAGGCAACCCCGATTTATTCTTCTTTTTATGGAGGAATAAATATTTTGTAAATGTGTCTTTGTTTCTGCAACAGCAAAGATCAGTATGCACGGTCACAAAAACACAAGCTCTGTACGGTCACCAGTCACTTTTAAGGGTGTGAAGCGGGTCCTGCGAGCAAACTTGTGAGGCCCACAGTCTCCATGGCCCGAGCAGCCCCAGGAGGTAAGGGGGATGCCCCCGGGGCCGCGGCCTCCCCCGGCACGCAGGACTTGGGCTTGGACAGGCCCCCAGGACAGGCTGCACCACCACCAACCACATTCACACAGCAAACCAAGGCTCTTGGGGAATAAGAGCCCTCGGAGACTCGGTCAATCAGGAAAGATTTCATGAACAATGATACTGGGTTTCAGAACTGTTCACCTGAGACAGGGCCATGAAAATAAATGAGGGCACTCCCTTCGGGGGCGGGGGCGGGGGCAGATCCGAGGTGGGGAGCCCAAGGGTCGTCACCTCTGAAGAGTAATTGCTCAACTGTGCTCCCCAAAGGCCTGTCCTGTGGGTTTCTGGCAAGATGCACAGCTGGAAGCATTCAGAAGCATTCTTCCCTGCCTCCTGAATAAGCCACCAAACAGGGACAGTCAGAGAGAAAATGTCACACGTCCAGTATTTCCAGTTTTCTAGCAGAGTTCTGCAGGATGGGCAGCCTCCCCGGGGGCTCCTGCACTGCAGAGTGTCACCATCTGCCCTCCGCCTCTCCCGTGAGAAACCTGGGCCTGAACTTGACGCTGCACTCAGGGCACCCAGGGCACCTGCAGAGATCTCCACCCAGACACGTTCTCCATAATGTTGGTCCCAGCTGCTGCTCTCCTTGGGTTTAAACTGTCCAACATGGGAGACCAGAGCCCACAGCCGGAAGGGACACGCTGTGCGGGACAGGGAGGGACACGGTGTCTCCCGGGGAAAACAGCACCCCACTCTCTCGCCCGCTGCAGGATTACCTCCCAGGACTGAGCACACGCTTAAGGGAAAAGAGGATCTATTTCTGACCTGAGAATGTAAGACTGACTCTGCTAAATGGGGCAAGGGCCTTCGTAATGCCTGTTATTTCTATCCATAAGGACGCGCTACCGTGCAAGGGGAAAGACACCAGTGCCCCGAGCTTACTGCGCTCTCCGCTGCAGGCCCAAACAGACCCTGAGAGGTACCTAAAAAGTCAAATGAATTCAAGTGGCACGTGTGTGCCCGAAACTTGACACCAGAAGGAACGGAGGCTAAGTGAGATGGCCACACAGACGTACATCCGTTCAGGTGACGACCTCCACCTTCATAACCGTCCAACGATCTCAAACATTGAGAGAAATAAAAAAGGAGTACAATCGTGCGAGGCCTGGTACAAGATCAGTTCCCTGCCTCCAAAAGGCCACTCCAAACCCAAGGCCTTGGCGGCCACACTCAAAACTAGGAGGCAGCCACCACACCTGAGAGCAAAGGCAGATGGATTACCACGTGACAGCACAGGGCAAAACAGGATTGCCTGTGTTCCCGAACCTCACTGCTTCTAGATCATTCTGAATCCAAGACCAGGGACTGTCAAGTACCCAGGATCTTTCCTACAAAACTCCCCCAGGGAAAGGAAATTAAGTGTTTGCTGAAGACCTGCTATGTGCCAGGCACTGTGAAATGAATTTGCCTTTGATATCTAAAATGCAGAGAGTGGGACGCCTGCGTGGCTCAGTCAGTTAAGCGTCTGCCTTTGGCTCAGGTCAGGATCCCAAGGTCCTGGGATCGAGCCTCGTGTGGGGCTCCCCGCTCAGTGGGGAGTCGGCTTCTCCCTCTCCCTCTGCCCCTGCTCATGCACTCACATGCTCTCTCTCTCTCTCAAATAAATAAAATCTTTAAAATGCTGAGCAAAGAAACAACATGCGTGGATGAAGTCCTTCCTCTTATCACACACATCCCCCGTCATTCAAGCAGGTGGGCCTTTGGTGGGAACACACCACCTCTCCCTTCTCCCTTCTCAGGGGAACAAAGAACATGGGACTTGGGATCCAAAGCTCTGTGAGGACAAGTCTAACCCTTCCATCCACTCACGCCCGCTTGACTCTGAATGAGGCCTGTGACCAGGAGGTCTCCCACTTCCCCATCCATAGAAGGAAGACTCTCTCCCTCGCTTGCAGGGTTGTCCTGAGGGTCAAAGGCAGGGTCAGAGGCAAGCCAGGTAAGCTCAGTGCCAGGAATCCACCACCACCCCCTCCTTCTCAAGCAGCAGCAGGATGTCTTGTCCAAGCAGTTTCTGGAATCAGCTAGAAAATGCAAACACCTCTCTGCTATCCAGCATAGCAACCGCAAGACTACGCTATCAAGAGCACCGTTAACGACCAATACAAGTTTCAGTGCTTTGTAAAAGGTTCTTCTAAATATAACTTACTCTACAAACATTCACATCGAGGCAGCCTTCCTTAAAGCATGGTAACTTATAGTTATAAGAGAAGATTCTAGAGAAACGAAGGACAGCAAGCTGTAAGATGTACACGGCCCCCCCAAGCACACAAAGATTGGCAAAATGGCCATTATCAGTAATTTAAATGTAATGTAAATGTAAATGTAAATAAATCCTCAAAAGGCAGAGATTGGCAGGATGGAAAAATATAAAGACACATAATCCAACAATATGCTGTTTCCAGGAGACTCACTTTAGAACCAAAGACACAATCAGGTTCCAAGTGAAAAGACGGAAAAAGATTATTTCATGTTAACAGTGACAAAAAGAGAGTTGGGATAGCTATACCACCATTGGTCAAAATGTACTTAAAGTGAAAATTCTCAGAAAGACAAAGAAGGACATTCTATATTGAGGATAGGGTCAATCCATCCAAAAGATTTAACAATTGGGGCGCCTGGGTGGCTCAGTTGTTAAGCGTCTGCCTTCGGCTCTGGTCATGATCTCAGGGTCCTGGGATCGAGTCCCGTGTCGGGCTCCCTGCTCAGTGGGGAGCCCGCTTCTCCCTCTCCCGCTCCCTCCTGCCTGCCACTCCCCCACTTGTGTTCTCTCTCTCTCTTTCTCTGTCAAATGAGTAAATACGCACTCCAAGGAAACTATAGACCAGTATCACTGATGAACGCTGATGCAAAAATCCTCAACAAAACGCAATGCTGGTAAACCGACTTCGGTAGTAGATTAAAAGGATGACACAACTGACCAGTGGGATTTATTCAAGAAATGCAGAGAAAGTTCAACCTACAAAAACCAATCAAGAGAACATACCACATTAATAGAATAAATGGAAAAAAACTGACATGATCATCTCACTTGACGAAGAAAAAGCACTTGACAGAATTCATCACTCTGTCATGCTATACTCAACCAGGAACAGAAGATGTCTTGGTCCGTTCAGGCTACTATGACAAAGTGCCACACGGTGGGCAGTTTATAAAGAACACAAACTTATTGTTCACAGTTCCGAAAGCTGGAAATCCAAGAGCAGCATACCAGCATTATCGAGGGAGGGCTCTGTTCCAGGTCACAGGCTTGTCATTGTACCTTCACAGGCCAGAAGAAGCTAGAGAGAGCTCTGTGGGATCTCTTTTACAAAAGCACTAATCCCATTCCTGAGGGCTCCACCCTCATGACCTAATCACCTCCTGAAGGCCCCCACCTACTAGGATTTCAACATAATGAATTTTGGGAGGACACCAAACATCCAGATGATAGCAAAAGGAAACTCTAACCATCAAAAAATTTTTCGCATATGAAAAATCCCCAACTAACAGCAGACTCAAAAGCAATAGAGTGAAAGCTTTCCCTCTAAGATCAAGAATAAGTCAAGGAGGGGGCACCTGGGTGGCTCAGTCAGTTAAGCATCTGCCTTCGGCTCCGGTCATGATCTCAGAGTCCTGGGATCGAGCCCCACAGTGGGCTCCCTGCTCAGTGGGAGCCTGCTTCTCCCTCCCCCCATCCCTCCCCCCAGCTCCTGCTCACTCATTCTCTCTCTCAAATAAATAATATCTTTAAAAAAAAAAAAAGGCTAAGTCAAGGAGGCCTGCTTTCATCATTTCTATTCAACATAGTACTGGAAACTCTAGCCAGAGCAATTAGGCAAGAAAAATAAATGCATGGTATCCAAATCGGAAAGAAAAAACTAAAGTTATCTCTATTCCCAGATGATGGGACTTTATATGCAGAAAACTCTATAAAGTTTGCAGATACACACAAAACTATTAGAATGAAATAATAAATTCATTAAGGTTATAGGATAAAAATATCAAGTTTTCTTTTTTTTTTTTTTTAAAGATTTTATTTATTTATTCATGAGAAACAGAGAGAGAGAGAGAGGCAGAGGGAGAAGCAGGCTCCCAAGGAGCAGGGAGCCCGATGCGGGACTCGATCCCAGGACCCTGAGATCATGACCTGAGCCGAAGGCAGACGCTTAACCATCTGAGCCACCCAGGCGCCCTCAAGTTGTTTTTCTATACACAATGAACGATCCAAAAATGAAATTTAAGAAAATAATTCCATTTACAGTAGCATCAAGAATAATTAGGAATAAATTTAACCAAAGGTGAAAGACTTGTAACACTGAAGTCTATAAAATGTTGCTAGAGGAATACAAAGAAGACCTAGGGGTGCCTAGGTGGTTTAGTCGGTTAAGCATCTGCCCCCGGCTCAGGTCATGATCTCGGGGTCCTCGGATCAAGCCCCGTGTCAGGCTCCCTGCTCAGTGGGGAGCCTGCTTCTCACTCCCCCTCTGTCCCTCCCCGCTCTCATGCTCTCTCTCTTGCTCACTCTCAAATAATAAAATCTTAAAAAAAAGAAAAAAGAATACAAAGAAGAGACGTAATAAGACAATATACCTCGTGTTCATGGATTGGAAGACTTGATAGCACTGTCCAAACAGCCTACAGATACAATGCTCTCCCCATCAAAATCCCACCAACATATTTTGCAGAAATATAAAGAATCGGGAAATATCAAGTATTGATGAGGACATGGAGAAACTGGAACACTTGCCCACTGCAGATGGGAACGCAAAATGGTGCAGCCACTATGGAAAACAGCACAGCGGTTCCTCAGAAACACTAAAAACAGGATTACTATAAGATCCTGCAATTCTGCATCTAGGTATGCACCAAAAAAAAAAAAAAAAAAAATCTGAAAGCAGGGACTCAAACAGGTACTTGTATACCGATGTTTGTAAAAGCACTATTTGCAGAAGTCAAAAGGTAAGAAGAATCCAAATACCTATCAGCAGTTGAATGGATAAACAAAAAAGATGGTGTATACATACAAGAGAACATTGTTCAGCCATAAAAAGGAACGAAGTACTAACAGCTGCCAGAACACGGACGAATCTTGAAAACATGACACTAAATGAAAGAAGCCAAGCCAAAAACCACATAGCATATGAACCCATTCGTAGACATATCCCCAACAGGGAAATCTATAGAGACAGAAAATAGGTTAGTGGTTGCTGAGGGGTGGCGGGGGTGACGGAATGAGAATTATAACCAGAGAGCAGAGGCTTCCTCGTGAAGTCTCGAATTGTTCTAAAATTGACTGGTGGCTCGGAGAGCCTGGGTGGCTCAGTCGGTTGAGCGATCAACTGTTGATTTCGGCTCAGGTCAGGATCTCAGGGTCATGGGATCAAGCCCGGGGACAGGCTCTGCACTCAGCATAGAGCCCGCTTGAGATTCTCCCTCTCCCTCTCCCTGCTCATGCTCTAAATAAATAAAAAAATTTCTTAAAAAAAATAAAATAAAATAAAACTGACTGATGCTAGTTGCACATACCTGTGAGTATAGTAACTGGGTATCATATATATTACATGTATCTACACCCACACACCCACACACACACACACACACACACTAATTGCACAGATCTGTGCATATACTCATTGTAACTGACTTGTACACTTTAAATTTAATTGGGTAAACTGTGTAGTATGTGAATTATATCTCTATAAAGCTGGGTTTTGTTTTTTTTTAAAGAAAGAACTCTATAAAAGACTAGCCCTGTGATGCAGTCAGCCCAAAAGTGTATTGTGCCCCACCCCCCCACACCAAATTTGGAGCCACCATAATTTACCGTCCCCTTGGAGTGTCGAACTGAATTTTCTGAAAGTTCTGCCACGGGAAACGAGCTTTATCTACCCCGACATTTCTAAGCGCATCTGGCCAAGGAATATTAGCTCTGCGGCGTCTATTAGCCCTCGGGAAAGCACAAGGCTGTCCAACATCACCACAAGCGCGGGAGACTCTTGATAAAGGCTGACAAAGGAACAGCGTCCAAAGCCCCATGGGCTCCATCAATGTCTGTGCTGAGCAACACGAACAGGCAAGAAGACAAACATTCCAAAGGGTCCACGATCCCAGGAAAGCTTTCGGTGGGGGAGTTTTTCAAAAGGTGGAACGAAGAAGGGCAGGTGCCCAGGGCGCAGCCTGCCACACAGAACAGACTCCCAAGTGAGTAAGACAGAAGCTACTCCCATGTCACCCGCCCTTACGGGGAGCAACAACCCTGCCCTAGCTTCCCCCAGAGGGCAGAGCTCAGGCTAGGGACACCAGCGGGGGCTCTCCCACTGCTTGTGGCCCTAGGGCTTACAAGCTCAATGGGACACAAATCCTGCACGATGAAGACAGGTAGGGCTTCCAGACCCTGCAAGATTCCAAAGGCTTCCAACTTTTTTCTTTCATCAGAAACACAAGAGAAACCACCGAATAAAACCCACAGAATCCAAGTAAATGTCAAAGTGGGACTCTGGGCAAATATTTAATAATGGAGTAAAGTGTGGACGCTTCATTTAAGAATGCCATTTACAATCACGGAGGGCTAACGGCTGAAAAATTTCCGGCAGATGCCCTAGATTAAGTAATAGCATGAGTAATAAGAGCTCTCCTCTCACAGCGTCAAGCAGCCTTTTCAGAGATTTTTAGAGAAGAAACCAAATAGAGAATGGGACACACGTACGAAGACCTCAGCACATGAAGCGCGGCTCCAACTCACCGAACTAGAAGGGGCCTGGTCCCGAGATCCCGGGCGACTCACGCGCACGTTCCAGTTTGAGTACAGTTTTCGGACACTGTTAATCCTGAACCTTTGTCAATACTGATGCTTGCCAGCTCCCTCCAGGAAAACAAGTGTAAAATCCATTCGGGTCACTCCTTTATCGTTGAGCCACCCCTCTGCTCGCTGTCCCTTCCTCCAGGGACGTCACTATTCTCAGGGGAGTGGGGTGGCAGCACGCACCTGCTGGGTGAGTGGCTCCCAGGGTCCTCATGCAAACCCATCCAGAGCACTCCCACAGCCCTTCTCCCACTTGAGCGCCCGAACAGGTGCTGAGAGCTTCCAGCCCTTGGCGGTGAAGGCAAATAGCCAGAGCCGAGCGGCCAGCACCATTCCGCAGAGAAGTTAACCGCGATGAGCAGGAAGAGCACAGGCGGGGACCTAGAGGTCCCATCCATGCGCTCAGGACGGCCTTCCCTCCCTGATAGAAGACTAGAGCCGGGAGCATCTGGAGCTCAGCTCCCCACAGACCGGCAAAGTTCTGGACAGTCCTGGACTCCCTCCAGGAGACAGAGGACAAAAGGCAAAGGAGAAGCAAAGTACACACCTACTGGCCCCCTAATGGGAGTCACTGCATCCCATGTCCCCCTAATGCAGCCCCTACCAGCCTGGGGAGGAACAAAGCCCACTCCACGTGGGAGGAGGGACAGGGAATATTTTTACCGAATCCATCAGAATAAGCCTTCGTGGGAAGGGTTCAGGTACTTGGAAGGTTTGGGAGGGGTTAGGACTCGGTGAGTCATTTCCAACCCCATGAATTCTATGAAATAGGAGTAAATACGGTGCATCATGTTGATTTTGGATGTGATGTGTGGCCATGTCAACTGCCAGGCGTGCTTCTGTGGCCCGCGTGGGTGGGGTTGGGGGAGCCCTGGGGCTGGGCCAGCATTTTTTTTTAAGTCTGGTAAAACACAGAAACAAGAAGGGCCTCCTGTCACATGCTCTCCCAGACCCCCAGGGTCCACAGGGCTCAGACTGCCCTACCGCCAACCCCCAGTGCTCTGCCCTTGACCTTCTGATTAGGCAATAATTCTGTCAGGTGGGAGCTGCCAAGTTTCTGACCCAACTGGTGGTCCCAAGCCCGGAACACTGCTCCTGAGCTGGGGTGACTTCTGAACCAAGCATCCCTGCTCGAGCTGTGGACCCATACGAATCACCTGGCTGCTTTACGAGATGTGGGATTCCAGATCCCAGCTCTGCAAGTAGGTCTCATGGATCGGGGCAAGGCCTGGGGGAGGTTCAGAGGTCACCGCTTGAAAAACCCTGCTCTCATGGGACACCTGGGTGGCTCAGTTGGTTAAGCGACTGCCTTCGGCTCAGATCATGATCCTGGAGTCCCTGGATCGAGTCCCGCATCAGGCTCCCTGCTCAGCGAGGAGCCTGCTTCTGCCTCTGACCCTCCCCCCTCTCATGTGCTCTCTCTCTCTCTCTCATTCTCACTCTCTCAAATAAATAAATCTTTAAAAAAAAAGAAAAAGAAAAACCCTGCTCTCTCCTAGCCATCCCTCCACCCAGGCATTATCAGGGTGTCACCTCCCGTCTGAAAGGAAGGTACACCCGTTCTGGTCCACGCGGACTTTCCTAAGGCATTTTTACTGCATCATGAGTCCACACCCAAAGAGGCTGCCCCACTTTGGTGGGACCACCAAGGTTGAGCATCAGTGAATTAGACTGCAGCAGAAATCCAAAAGAAGTTCTCTGAAAAGCTCAGAAACCCAGATCCGCGATGGCTCAAGGAGTGACTGACAGCCTTAGAAAACGCAACGACCTAACTTACACTTTCATTCCACCGTTCTGGAATCCCGCTAACTTCCCAATTCTCAAAGCAATAGTGAAATCACCACGAATGCTGTGGACTGCGTCCCGTGCCAGTTAGCACATGCCCCCCGCTCGGTCCTACAAGGCAGTGAGTCCCATCCCTGTTTCAGGGGCACGGGGCACAGCAGCGAGCCCCCTGAGTCCGCTCTGCACTAACACCCCCACAACCGTGCTTCCCCGTGTGGCTGCCGGGCACCCCAAATCCGGACTAAGTCTTCTGTGGGTCTTTGCCAGCTTTACGCTCTCGAGTGCCAGAGGAGAGGAAAACCAACAAGTCCTCCAACGCCCACCCCCTGTCCCCACCCAACACATAGAGCTCGTGGGTCCCAGGCTGAAGGGTGGGCGTGTGACACCTTCTCCCCCTACACACAGGGACAACCCAGCAAATGGCACAGAAGCAGAGACATGCATTAGACGAAAGGCAGGGTCTGGTCTCACGGTGACTTGTAACCAGACTCCGAGGCTCAGCACTTCGGGTCCATCACCCGTCAAATCCCGGCTGTCACTCGCCACCTTTCACACTTACAGAGAACCGTGAGGGAAGGCGACCGCTTCTTCCTCGCTCAGGGGGGGAATGAGACATCCAGTCCCACAGACGGCAGCCTCTACAGACAATAGCTGCTATGTGTGGGCACCTCCAACAAAACCTCTGTCAACAGCCTGGCAGGGACTCCTGCCATCAACCGACAAATGGCAGATGATCAAAGGGGCAATCACCGCGTGAAACAGGTGATCTGATTGTTCTAAGAGCGAGGGCAAGGAAGTCCCACCTGTGTTTGGAGCGATCGGCTAAGCTAATTCAAGCGTGTGAAATCTCCCCAACATCTCACACCTTACCCTACTCGTCAGATAGGTTCGCTCCAGGGAGGAGGCGGATTTGGAGAGCAAGGGGCAATGTGACAAGCTGTGTCTATCCCGGGCTTTTCTACCTGGCTATATATTGTCGCTGAGGTATAAAAGAAGTCCAGACAAGCCTCGGTATCTGTCCTAAGCAGAGAAAAAGGTCCAGTTTCCCCCTGGAAACCCTTATCTGTTCATTTCTCCAGTTGGCTCCCACACCCACTGCCCACCACTTGGCTAAGAGATAGTGGACGGGTTTATCTAGGTACAGTTATTACTTGTTACATATTAAACAAGTTAGAAACGGTTACATAACACCGAGTCCGACAGCTTACAGCTAACACCCAGAGGCTACAGGATCCTAGACTCGGGGGACCAGCAGGAGATGGGGCTGGGGGCAGCGCTGAGAACACGCAGCCCCTCTGAGCCCCTGGGCCACCAAAACGCACAGCGAGACCAACAAGCGGCTGACCACTGGCTCCTTTACTGATCACCCAGGACTGGCCCTTCCCGGACAGCATGCACATGAGGACCACGGGGCCACACTGCAGGGCTGGTCCCCAGTGCATCCACATCCATAGTGCGGCACTGGCTACACCAGACCCACCACACGGGGTCGCTGCGCGCAGAGTGGGAGATGAGGTTCGGGCGCAGGCCGCACAGCGCGCAGCATGGCACACCGGGTTGGGGGAGCTGGGGTGCGGGCCGCACAGAGCGCAGCGTGGGAAACCGGGGCTGGGGCGCAGGCCGCACAACCCGCAGCGTGGGAGACCCGGCTGGGGCACAGGACGCACAGCGTGCAGCGTGGGAAAATGGGCTGGGACGCAGGCCGCACAGTGCGCAGCGTATGAAACCGGGCGGGGCTGGGACGCAGGCCGCACAGCGCGCAGCGTGGGAAACCAGGGCTGGGACGCAGGCCGCACAGCGCGCAGCGTGGGAAACCGGGGCTGGGAAGCAGGACGCACAGCGCGCAGCGTGGAAGACCGGGCTAGGGCGCAGACCGCACAGTGCACAGCTCTGGAGACAAGGCTCAGGGCAGAACGCACAGAGTGGGAGACCAGCTGGGGCACAGGCCACAGAGCTACGTCCCCACCGGGGAACTTCTGTGCAGAACACCAGGTCCTGGTGTCCTTAGCACCCACAGACACAGCCTGACGTGTTCTATCATGGAGAAGTAAGGAAGCCATCCTGGCAAGGGTGGGATACTGCCCTGCCTCCGAAATACATGAGACCCACCCCTACCACTTCACACGTGCCCAGAGGACCCTATAGCACTGGTCTGGCCCCACACTGCTCTGCTTCAAGGGGACGGCATTCTGAAGAAGGGGGAGAAGCATACATAGCCTGGTCCAGGTACCTGGGACCCCAAAGCCCATGTGACCGGGTCAGGCCCGAAGGCTTCAGTGAGAACCTCCACTGCCCAAGCCCTGGTTCTCACAGCAATCCAAAAGAAACCCTCTGCTCCTTCCACGGCCCCACGGCCTCCCACTGTGGCCACCTCCACTCTGATGGGCAAGGGCATACACTGCTCACGGAAACACAACATCCCCGTCATCCACCGGTGAGACCACGCTGTGAGACTGGGCTGGAGGAATGCCAGGCCCACCACAAGTCAGACACGTGACAGCACATCCGCTCTTTCCACCTGCGGCGGGGGGGGGGGGGGGGGGGGG
>NC_058414.1:4706098-4715037 GCF_002201575.2 Neomonachus schauinslandi
GCGGTGAGCACCAGGGGCAGCCAGGTCTGGTTTGCCAGGGTCACTCCCAACCCTCTCCAGAATGTCAGTGCGAGAACAGCAGGAAGGGGGACGCTACCTGTTGAAGCCAAAGGCACAAAGCGAGGGTACACACGGAGCGCGGGCTGCGCGCTAGGCCCAGGATACGGATGCGCACGACGGCCCTGACCCGGCCTGGCGATAAGTAACTCACACGAGGCCACAGACCCAGTGAGC
Organism: Neomonachus schauinslandi; assembly: GCF_002201575.2. NCBI lineage: Eukaryota > Metazoa > Chordata > Mammalia > Carnivora > Phocidae > Neomonachus > Neomonachus schauinslandi. Next base: position 4,706,333 of record NC_058414.1, read on the forward strand.
ACGCCACCCTCCGGTCTATCGGGGACATGGCAGCAAGAGCTGGGAGCTGCGGAGGGCAGTAAGAACCACCTGGAAGCGGACTCTGACACTGAGCCACTCCACCACACCCACAGGTAGGAAAGGGAGCAGGGAGCTGGGGAGCCCACCGGGACGCTGTGTTCAGACAAAGGAAAAAGCACCAAGTGCAGCTCCCGGGAAGGAGCGGCCAGCCTCGGATCCTCTGACTCCCAGAGGGCTCGGTGAAGACACAGTGCATATTCACCCGACGGGGAGGGGCTCCAAGGCGACCAGGACCATGCGCTCTCAGGATTTTTTTAAAGTCGACCGCATGAAAGCCGACCAAAAGTGGAGCATTCGACCCAAACGACCCAAAACGATGGGCAGCAAGCCTTTCTCACAGTTCTGGCAGATCGTGAATGGCCTGGGCTGCCGCTGGGAGGCGACGCACACGCCACCCAAGTGTTCAAGCCCACAGTGGGCACCCCCACGGTGGAGATGCTGCAGGGTAAACTGAGGCACAGAGTCCAGCCCTGAAATTCTAGAAGAAATCAAAGTGCAGACACATGAACTTGCCCCAGGCACAGAGCAAGTCACTGGCAGGGGTGAACCCCGCTTTCTTCCCAGACTTGAGGCTGCCCTGCTGCTCTCTGTGGTGACTCCCCACCCCACCTCTGCAGTCAAGGGCGGTAAGGAGGCGCAGGGGTCCTGTCCACCCCCTGCCCTCTGCTCACAACCCCACGGTGAACTCCTCCGCCTGATCTCACAGGCCCTGTAGCCTCCTAGGGAAGAGGAGTGATTCACAGAACAGAAGGGCCCTCCTCTGCCACACCCCCCATAAAAAATACCAGTGCTCCCAGCTAAAGGCGCGTGCGGGAGAGCAAGAGGTAAAACCGCCCGGCAGCAGATCCAGAAAAGCCAGGCCAAATGACCCACTGAACACACACTCAGCTGCGCTGGGACCACAGGAAGGGCATCTTTTAAAAGGCAGTGGAGCAGGGGAAGCTGAATCCAAGATGCAGAAGAGCCAGGCGCCCGGCCAGAAAGCAGACACACAGCCAGGCGTGCAGCCAGGCCCGCAAGTGTCAGGAAGGAGAACCCCCATTTACCTCTGGTGGCCCAGGAAGGGCAGGGTCCAAACAAGAGCACTGACTCCAGTCTAAGGACCAGCTGGAGCCATGTCCTCCCCCAAAGCCATCAGCCAGGCAAATGTCCTGCTCTCACCACCAGAACACCGGGGCTGCTTTCCAGAAGCAGCGGGTGGGTCTCTGGGCCTCTGGGACCACGCTGGGCACAGGTGGGCCAGGGGCAGGTGACACAGGACTGCCAGTGTCCCCAGAGCCTGCAGCAGCCCGCCTCATCAGGAATAAAGAGGCTTCTGCACACAGTCTAGCCAGCCGAGGAAGAAGGTCCCGAGCCATGGGCACCAGGGGCTCCCCACACAATGGGGCAGCCGGGCAGCGGTCCCCTGAGGCCCACCGTCAGCTCCCCAGGGATGCCTCTGAAAGCAGGCTGGCAGAGAAGGGCCCAGACCTCTGAGCAAAGCCTTGAACCTGAAAGACGGGGGTGCCAAGCAGAGTGGGTCGGACCCACCCTGTCAGCCTCACCTGTCTCAGCCTGTCTGGCCACTGCTGGGGCGACCACCAGGGCACAGGCCCGACACGCCCGTGGACGAGGAAGGCCTGCCCACGTGGCCTGCACCAGCACCCACAGGCCCGCACCCACGGCCCGGCAGGCAGAGGTGGGCACGGAACAGAAGATGAAACCCTCTCCAGCCCGCCCCAGCCCCAGGACTATGGGGGGACAGTAAAATCTGAAGCTACCCGTCACACACTGCCCTCGCTCCTGCCTCCCTCCCATCTTCACCCCTGCTTCCCCAGGCTTGGATATCCAAACAAAACACACCTGTAAGCTCTCGCCTGTCACAGGCTCTGCTTTCTGCCTAAGTCAGGCACAAATATGTAGAAAAGTTTTAAAACAATAATGTAAAAATTTGAGAAAGAAACTATATAGGAAAAAGAAAAAAAAACAAACGAATATACCTCCCTAAAAATTTAACAAATACCGTATCTATGAAACAAGAATGTTATGCGATTAAAATAAAAATAATCAGTTTTGGTGATGACGGAGTGTTGCTGTAACTTCACTGACAAATGCCCCGCTCTGCTGGGGACACTGGGGGTGGGAGAGGCTGTCTGTGGTGGGGAGGGGCACACAGGAAATCTCTGTTTTCTGCTCAATTTTGCAGTGAATCTACCAACTGCCCTGAAAAACAAAGTCTACTGAAAGAAAAGAATCAGAGAAGAGGTCCTTGGGGATTAAAAATTTAAACAGAAATTTAAAATCCGATAGAAAGGATTAAAAGTCAGCCTGACATACCGCACAACCTCGAACAGCAGAACACACAGAAAACAGGAGATAGAAGTAACTGGATAACCAGTCCCAGAGCCTAACAAACAAAAGCCACTCTAGAAAGAGAGAAGGGGAAAGGCGGGAGAAAGGAAATTAAAGAATTAATTCAAAAACATGTCCCACGCCCGAAGGAACTGGGTTTCCAGCTTGAAGGGACCCTCGCTGTACCCCGCACAATAGATGGAGACCCCCCTACAAGGCACTTCTTCAAAGGATTTCCAAACAAAGATACAAAGAGAAAATCCCAGAAGCTTCTAGACATGAAAAAAAGAAAAACGGGGAAAAAAGAAAAAAAACCACTGAGAAGATTTCATACCAAGAATCAAGAATCAGATTAGGTTCCTTCTCAACCCCATTCTGCCTAAAGACAGCGGCATCCTTCAAATTTTTGAGGGAAAACGATTTCCAGTTTAGGCGTCTACACCTGGACACCTGTATCTTTGAGAGGAGAATAAGGATGTTTTCGGACACACAAGGTCTCAAGAACTGGCAGGACCCTGATTTTTGGAAGCTAGCATGGAATGTTCTCCATCCTACTGTGGGAAGAAACGAGGAAAGAGTCATGGGATCCTAGAGAAAGGCAAAGGGCACCCCCAGGTTGATGGGGAAGGAAGATTCCAGGTGGGGCAGGGAGTGCTAAGTCCATGAACTACCAAGCAAGTGCAAAAGCATTCCCAGAAAAAGCACAGTGTCGGGAGAGACAGGGAAGTGAGCACGGGGAGCTTCACGGCTCAGCCCCCAGAGCATCAGCAGTGCGTGACGGTCCAGCCCACCTTGCCAGAAGAGTCAGCGGGGAGACAGGATGTACAAGGGCAGGGCAGGGACGGGACAGACGGGGGACGGGACCCCTCACCTTCCAAGCAGGGAAGTCAAAGAATCCTATGAGAAATGGGAGACATCTGCTTAGAAATATGGATAAATATGTACAGAAGAAAACTAAGCCTGGTTACTTCTGGGGAGCTGTTTATACACATAGATCAATCTAATTACAAAATCCAACTAAATTTAACAACGGTCTGTCCTGGGTGCTGAGGGATTAGGAAGCCGGGGGACACTGCAAATGGAGGGACCTTGTATGGGGGGCAGGCCAGGAGAGCAGGGGATGGGGCCCTACCTGGGGAGGCTGCCTGCGCCCACCACAGCCCTGCAGCCTGCAGGGTGGGGAGAAGGGCCAGGCTTGCAGTGTGGACACAGTCCAAGTGGGGGGCACGGAGCCCCATCCTGCCTTATCCTTCCTCCAAAGCTCCCACATGCTACTGAGGAGATGTAGGCTGCAGTCTCATCTTCATATTTCTCTAGAAACATCCTAGCCGGGTTTCCATGAGGTCCACAGAATTTTGGAGAAGAGAGGACAGCATCCTAGGAAAAGCAGCCTGAAGGCTCTTGGGGAACACACCACAGCCTGCAGCTGGGCCACAGGGGACGCTGAGCCGGCCCTCCACATCACTCAGCTCAACCTCCCACCTGGTAGCAAGATTTCCAAGCCAGACCCCAGATTTGGAGCAAGGTGTCGTCCTTCAACCAAAGGAGCCCTCCTGTCCGCATGAGGCTAGCGTACAAACTTCGGAACTTAAAAGTTCCTCAGTTCGTAGCAGCTTTCCGATCACTATGAGCTTCTTGACGCAGGGATTCCTAAAATGACCACTATTAGATACGTGATCTGAGAAAAGTTTGTACATCAAGGGGCGTTCTCAACTCGAAAATGGTGGGGAGAAGACACTCCCAGGGTTGACAGGCAAGAGAATAAAGAAGCAAACCAAAGGCCCAGCTCATCAGAGACGTGAGCGCCCGCAGGGTCTCTACACCCCGAGAAGCATCTGAGGAGGGATCCAGGCGACCTGTGGTCAGTAGCCCGGGAGGTCCTCACTGGTGGGCACCACGTGACAGGACGAGAGAAAAGGTACCCATGGTTCTGTATTTTCAGACGCCCCCCAGCGTGGTGCACCTGATAGCTCTAGACGGGGCCAGACAGAGCACGGTCACCTTGCAGTTCTATTTGTGGTGACAATGACACGGAAGGGTCCCAGCTGCCAGGTCTGCTCCAAAGGGCAATAATGATGCAACGTTGAGGGCCAGCACTCATCAAGCTCTTTCCAAGCCAAGTGCTTTTGGAGCCCACGTTACTAGGCAAGACTGCAGTGGCTGGTGCCCGGGCCCATTGACCCGGCTCGGAAACCCAGCCAGGACTCAGGGAGAGGCAGGGCCGCCCACCGGCACAGCCCTCGGGCAGCGCGCAGAGCCGTTTCCCAGGGGCACGGTCAGCCCGGCAGGACCAAGGGCCCACGCTCATTTCTGCCCCAGCCGGGCTAAGTGTCCCTGTAGACTCCAGACACCAACCAGCCTCGGAGTCCTGAGAATAGATGCCACCTGGCCCCGCATGCCTGAGGCCAGGGGTCTCCCTGCATTCACCCTGCAGCCCAGCTGAGCCTGCGCGCCTCCCCAGTCTGCGCCTCTCTCCTTCTGGTCCCGGGGAACCAGCTACAGATGCCCGCTATTCACTATCACCCGGGGCAATCGCTTTGCCCCCAGGTAAGATCTACGTTCCACCACCCACCTTTACTCTTGGAACCCCACCAGTGAGGAGCTCCCGCCGCTGTGTTACAGGCCAGAAAAGGATCCTTACAGGGACTGGTGCTCAAAGCAGCTTATGGGCCGTTGTTCCACAAGGTTTGGTGCAGCGAACACGCGCCAAGCACCGGCAGGCAAAGGGATGAGAAGCGGAGGCCTCTTTCGAGCAGACCTTGTGGGTTAATAGAAAGCAGGATCATCAAGCACACAAGCTACTCAAAGGCAAGGCTGAGTATGCACAGAAGCGGCATGTCCCGGCTCTCGCTGAGTGTCACCCACCACGCGGAGGGTCACACAACTCCAACAGCCCTTGCCGGTAAACACACCTTTGGCTCTCGTTTTACCAATGAGCTTAGTTAACCTGCTCAGGCTCACAGCAGGCTCGCAGCACCAGGAAGTAGGAGATCCCGGGGTCAAACTGGGGCAGTAGTCCTCATGCGAATGTCAGCACGGGCCACTCCCCTGCGCAGAGCAGAAAGGGAGCGGGATTCCTCCCCAGCACCCGTTCCCAAAGGAGGTGCCAAAACACACCGTTCACTCTGGCGGCTCCGGCCCAAACCAGTCCTCAAATCGAGCATCTCAACAATCAAGGAAGGTCTCTGTCAAGTCCATATATGAATGCAACGGCTGAAAAATAGTAATAATATTCTAGTTTCGCCAGTGGCATCCAGTGGTGATGAACCCGGCAGGCATCCTGTTTCCACCCGGACATAGGGCCAGCGAGGCTCCCCTTAGTCCCAAGGCCATCTCCGCCATGGCATGGGCAAAAAGGGAGATCCCCTCGGAGTGGGTGAACCCCAAAAGCAGAAAGTCTGAACCGCTCAGGGTTCTGCCTCTGCAACACCCTTCCGTCACGCCGGGACAGGGCTCTCTGGGTTGCCATCTCAAAGGACAGTCACACCATCTCCCTTCCCATCATTAAGGAAGAGCGGTCAGCCCTTCCAGGAGCTGCCGGTTTTATGCTCCCCTGCTTTCATGTCCTTCCAATTAATAGGGCCCGTGACCCCCAGGAGCAGGGACAAAAGCCCGTTCCACGGAGAGGAGTTCAGAAGCTCCTCCAAGCCAGGGAGGGCAGTGGAGGGATAGGTGTCTCCACCAGAGGGAGAAGGCGGGGAGCAGACAGCTCCCCAGAAGCCTGCAGCTAAAATACGAGCACAGATCAGAGGCTCGAGGATGAGATGCATTCCACACCCATTAGCGCGCAGACCTCGGACGTAGGTTACCAGATCCCCAAAGCGCCCTGTCTGCCAAGCCTCACCCACCAAGTCGCTCCACTGTCTTAATTCCTTCCATAATTTCCCATAATTCAATAGTTGAGCAAAAAATAAAGACAGGTTAAAGAAAAAAAAAATCTTCACTAGCAGAAAAAGTTTTATTTAAATTTTGAACACGACTGGTTACTTAAGTGCAAAGACAAGGCAAGTATTTTTTCCCCCACGAACCCACGCAATTCCACACTGGCTTAACAGACTGAGAAACAGACAGGGGGATTTTGCACACACGGCAAATGCACCAGCTTCCTCCCCCCCTGAATGGAACAGACCCCTCTGCTCTGAGTTCTGACCCTGGCTCAAAAACATCCTACCACTGTGTGGGTTTTTCTTCCCCTGCAGAGACGGATAGAATTCCAAGAAAATAGGTTCCTTAAATTAGGCCACCTTCAAAGCATTTGCTTTTATCAGATATACCAAGCCAGAATTTCTTCTACAGCTCTGAGGCAAAGCCCAAGGCACAAAAGCTGCCTCTGTTCGAGCAGGAGTTTGATTTCTGTACCTTGTCAAGTCTCAGACCAGCCACCCCATCAAAATCCAAGTTCTGTGCTCACTCTCAGATTCTGACTTTGGCTCTCTCCAGTGGGGCAGTCACTGGGGGTGCCCTGGGTTCCGATCCTGACGGCCACCACCAATAAACCCCTAGACAAGGAGCTGGCATGAACCCGCCCTGCTCTGGGTTCCCGGCTAACAAAGGTAAGGCATTCTGCCCAGCCCACAACACTGGCCCAAAAGTGGTACAGACCACAGGCGAAAGGGCAACTGATGACTTCTAGGGATAAACAGCTTTTATTAAAACACTGTTGAAATTCCCGTAAACAGAACTTGCCCTATCGAACTCTTGACATCGAAGTTTCCTCCCAAAATAAATGTACAGAAGTGGAAGGTCTGGCAACAGGACAGAAATCTGGAAGGTGGGGAGCCCCCTGAGTGGTAACAGAGCCTCCTACTTCTCCAGATGTGTGGCTGGAAGGAGGAACCTCCTCTGGACCACTTCTCTCTTTCAGAGGCAGATGGACTCATGCAGAAGCATAAAACACACAGGACTAAAAAATAATAATAATAATAATCCAAAGCTTAGGTCCTGGTGACAGCTCCATCATTTGCCGGCCATGTGACCCCAGCATGCCAATTAACCTCCTGAGCCTGTTTCCATATCTGTAAAACGGGGTCAGCAGCCTCAGTTTCCATACCTGCAAAACGGGGATCAGCAGCGAGGATGAAAGCAAGGAGGCTTCTAACAAGTCTCTTACACTGTGAAACGTTACAGGCCTATCAGGCGCTAGGCTTCTCAGTTACAAGAGGCCACGCACAGGGTGTGTAACTCTGTCTGTCCTCACATTCCCTCCCTGTAATCTGGGGATTGGCCTGTGTGGCCCTTCTCTTTCAAGTGTTCCCAATAAAACTCAAATATCATGTGCAGTAATCCTAGAGTTCAGATTTTTCACAGGAAAAAAAACAAAAAAAACAGTCATTTAGAATCATTCCTGGAAACACATTTGCTTTCAGGTTCTCCTTAATAACATACCCCCCACCCACCCCAGACACCTCACCTTTGCCATAAGTCACATCTTCCTCTACAGAAACCTGGCTTCTTCCTATTTCTCCTCTTGGAAAGAGAGAGGGGGACGCTGGGTCACTCTGGCGAAAAATCACCAGCTCTGTGCCATAAACCCCCAATCAACGCCTGTTGCTGCGCTACCAACATGTGTTCTTAGTAAAACTGAGCGAAACGTTAAATAGAGCACCATTTCTGAACCTCGGGGGCTGCAAACGGCTGAATCAGCATTTTCGGAAACAAAGTGTTCTGGGCCTGGCCTTGTAAACAGGGGCACAGAGAAAGTTGTGCAATAATGCATATTTACTCACGAGCGCTACTTGTTTGGGCTTTTTCTTTGCACCTCTCTTGAATGAAAGTGGCTACGACCTTTGCAAAGAAAGCCTTCTTTCCAATGCGTCGCGGAGATCCAAGACCGGGTCAAAGTCACCTGTGGCTACCCACCGTTTGGGTCAGAGCAAATGACACAAAGTCGGCGTTTCTTCCAATCCCAAGGAAAGGCGAACACAATCAAAAGTCGAGAATACCCCTAATTTCCATAACGCACATGCTCGAGGGCAGCGACAAGGCAGGCGTTTGGAGAGGCGACCAGGGACGGCGGAGAGTTGCATCAGAAATTTCCTTCTGCGAACGGTCTGGCTCTTATCACATTTCCACGGCTGGCGGGCGGCTGATCCGCGAGCCCACAACTTGGTGTTAGGCCCCGGAGGCGGGTAACGGGGCCACGAGGGGAACCAAAAAAAAAAAAAAGATTCCGCGGCCCGGCCGCGCTCCGGCTGGGGGAGAGCCCGGCCCCGCCGCCCCGGCCGCCGGGCGCACCCGGGTCTGCAGGGGCGCCTGCAGCCCACCCTCGGGCGGCCCCGGCAGCGCGGCCTCGGCCCTGAGGGCCCGGCGCACGC
>NC_058414.1:4720037-4747727 GCF_002201575.2 Neomonachus schauinslandi
GTCGGACCCGTCCCAAAAGGCAATTTGGGAACGAATTCTTTGAAACTCTAAGCATTAACCGTGCAGTCCAAATCCTCGACCCCGGGCGCAGAAGAAGGACCCGACGGACCAGGGGCGGCTGCCCCGGACTCCATGGCAGGCTGGGGGTCCCAGTCGGGGAAAGGAGAACCGGGGTTTGCAGTGTCCGCCCACAGCCAGCCAGGTCTGGGGCCTGGCTTCTCTGAGCCTCAGTTTACCCATCGGCAGGAGAGCACCCAAGTGCGAGTGGAGTGGGGAAGCCCTACATATTTTCTTAATGCCTCCAAGCCTCAGTGTCCTTATCTTTGAAATGGGCTAATGCGCCTGCCCTAGGGTCATGTCCTGGGGGTTCAGTGAGGTCATGGCTGTTACATAGAGTGACTGGCACGAGGGAACCCCTGAGTTAATGGAAAGCATTATCATCGATATGGTTATTAACATCTCTCCCCAATTGAAATTACAGTACAAATAGGATAGTAACAATAATTACATCTTTTTCTGGGTCTTGACGTTGTGGAAACAGCTACAGTATAATTTACCTTTACTGAGCACACATTTTTGTGCCAAACATTCACTAATCGTCTTATTGAGCCCCCACTCTGGACCTCTTGGAGATGCCCACTGTATAGAGTAGGAAACCAAATCTTCCCCAGGTTGAATAAATTGTTGAAGGTCAAGTAGCTGGTCAGTGGAGAATAAGAATTCTGCCAAAACCCTTTATGGCACTTTTTATAGCTCCTGCTTTTCCCACCTTGGAACGGTCATCCATTCCCGTTACTGAAATAGGCCTCCTGAAAGCATCTACGGTTTGCTCCAAGCTCAGAAAACCATAAGATGAACATCTAGAGAAAATGATATGAAGGAGCTAAACACAAGGACTCCTGTTGTAGACAAAGGGTGGAGAGAAAATTAAAGAGAAAACTCAATTTGGGGCCATCTTCTCAAAAGTCTTTAAGCTTTGAATCTTACAGCTTTGCCAAAGGCCCCGCTCCGCAAGGAATGCCTGCACCACTCAGAAAGCCTGATAGTCAGGGGGCTTTTATAGATGTTCAAAAAGCACCTGTGTATACAGGCGTATTTTTTTTATGCATCATTTGTAGGCAAGCTCCGAAGACCGTAGTCCTTTACTCCTATATAGTTTGATACATCATTCCTAAAGTAGGGATATTATCTTACCCAACCCTAGCATAGGTACCAAATTCATAAATTTACACTGTAAAATCCTTGTGTGTAATCTAGGTCCATATCCCAATTTTGCCGGTGGATCTGAGAATGTCCTTTATAGTGTCTCGTTCCCAGACACACTTCAGTCTGGGGTCAGGTATCGAATTTAGCTGCCTCAACATGGATGGGCTTTCAAACATTACTATTCACTGAGAAGGGATCAAAATAAATGTCCTCAAGTGTTTTCATGCTGACACCGATCCCTAGAATTCCTGGGACAGGCCCTCATTCCCCACATTTCCCAGCTCTGCGTAGACATCCACGCATGCCTCTCCCTTCTGGGCAGGGCCCATTCAGTATCACTTTATGATACAAGTTCATGAACTTGTCACTCTTGTTGCAGCTCTAGATGCTACAGCTGTCCCCTGAGCCGAGCCAATTCTGTGGGCAGATTGCACCTTAGTGCCTTCTCCTGCTGCAAATTCCAAATGCTCCCTGGCCACATGCTCCATTTCAGAAGGATGGAAACCCCAGTGGGATACAGCCATGCAGTGGATAAATTACCCTAGAGAACCCAGCCTACCCGGGGCCAGGCTGTGTGGCTTTGTGTTCAAGAGCTTCGCTGAGGGGAAATTCACTGCCGCAATGAGGTGTCAGGACAAAAAACAGGATTTCGTGACAGTGAGGAATTCAGTTATGCAACCATGTGCTAGAAGCCTCCTTTAGCTGAAAGCAGAGAATCCGATAGACTCCTATTATAATTAGTAAGGAATTGGTTACTGTCTCCTCCACTGACCATAAGCAGGGGACAAGGCTAACCCCTTGCTGTTCGCTAGTATCATCCCAGCAGGGGGAGTGCCGGGCACTCCTTGAAATAAGTCATCACTGCAAAATAGTATCTCGCGAATGACTGTATCAAAAGAGCAAATGAATTGACGAAAGGAATGATAGGCCCTGGGACCCAGGCACCATCTCCAACGCAGCCAGCAGCCTTGGCAAAGGAAAAGAGAAGAGGTGAGCGGCACCTTGACGGTGAAATGCTCTGGCCAGAAGTGGCCCTCACTTCTCGCATGGGTGAGGCCGGGCAGTGAGGCCCTGCTGTGTGCAGAGGTTGGGGGGAGGGGGGGCTTCGTGCAGACATGTCCCTGGCAGTCAGAGCTGGAAACCTGTGGTCAACAGCATTATGGACAGGTCTGGGGCCTCGCCTCTCTGAGCCTCAGTTTACCCATCTGCAGGAGAGCACCCAAGTGCAGGTGGAGTGGGGAAGCCCTATATGGGGTGGGGATTGATCTGTAATCATAATACAATCACCATGCCTGCCACAGAACCCTGAGGCACCTGTTTGCACAGCCGACCCCCTAGGCCAGCCCCCACCCTATAGAGTTTGCCCCTCTGGGATCAGTGTGCACTTTTGACAGACTCCCTCAGGACCCGCTTGCACACCAATATTTCAAACACGGTGTTTCTTTGATTCCTCTAAACCCGAGGAATGAATACAGGCTGCCCCTTCCCCCTGCACACAGAGGTGGGGAGCCTAGCGGCATTCAGGGAAGGCTTCCCCGTGGTGGCAATGCCCCAGTGGAGCCCTGGAGGGCCCAAAATGGTAAGTTCTGCAAAGGGGGAACTAAGTGGAGGGTGAGGCATATGCCTCACCAAAGCCGAGAAAGAATCTACCAGGTAGTCAAACTTGGTTATACGATATGGGGGACAGGGCTGGAGGACATGGGGGTGTCAGGAGACATGACAAGAGACCAGGCTGGAAAAGATAAGAGGGGATTATTTGTCATGCTCAGGTGTTTCTATTTTATCCCAAAGGTGATGAGAGGGAGGGAGAGCTTTCCCTCCTGGGTCCATCCAGCCCGATTTCCCATTGTTTCCCCAACAACCCCGATTTCCATGGTCCCTAAGTAGCAATTCATTTGGGGAGGGAGTGTGACCCTTGGTCCAAGGATTCCCATTCATGGATTTGCCAGTGGGCAGAGGGATAGGGCCAATCAATGCCAGCACCTGGGAGTGTGAAGTGAGGAACAGTCAGACCAGGTGAAGAACAGCTGCGCTGGGCTCAGTTTGTCACGGGAGGTGCTGATAGCAGCCCCAAATAGATGCCCTCTCTCTTCCGTCTCTCTGGGCCCTGGGAACTTGCAGCTCTTGTTTTAGATTTCCACGGAAATCCATTTTTTCTTAGGAACTCTCCTTTGCACAAGGTAGCTTGAATCCCAATGACTCTATACCCCAAACGGGCTCCCCGAAGGACGTTTCTTAAGATGGGTTTATCGGGATTTATTTTACCTTCAGGAAAAATCACATGGGGTTTTGGAAAGGTAGACAGTTGTGTTACCACGATGTCAGGGAAGATAAAGACGCGTTTCATCACCAAAAAGCTTCCGTCTTGGCCCCTTGCCATCACTCCTCCACCCCACTCTTGGCAGCCTCTCATCTACCCCCTTGCTCCTAGTTTTGCCTTCTAAAGATTGTCATAGGAATGGAATCAGACAGTATATAGCCTTTTCTAACTGGCCCTTTCCCTTAGCATGATGCATTACAGATTCATCTATGTTGGTCCATGAATCAATAGCTTGTTCCTTTTTAATGCCGGATACGATCCATAGATACCCTTACCTCAAGATGTTCATCCACTCACTGGCTGATGGAAATTTGGGCAAGCCCCAGTTTATGGCAACTATGAATAAAACTGCTACCCGGGTTCTTCTGGGGATATAAGTTTTCATTACTCTCGGGTAAATAATTAGAAGCGAGATTGCTGGGTCCTGTGAGATGCGTTTGACTTTATAAGAAACCACCAGACTGTTTTCAGAGTGATCTGTAGCAATTGTACCTACAGCACAAATGTCTGGGTTGTTCTGCATCTTGATCAATACATGGTATTGTTAGTCTTTCCAGTTTTAGCCATTTCAATTGGTGTGTCATGGTATCTTGTTCTGGTTTTAATTTGGATTTTCCTCCTGGCAAATGATGTGGGACATTTCTGCGTGAGCTTACTCGCTACGCATACTTCTTTTCTAAAGTATGTCTTTGGCCCATTTTTTTAAAAAATCACATTGGTGCTTTCTTATTGAATTCTGAGAGTTCTTTATATATTATGGATACCAGTATGTTAGGAGATACAGGTTTTACAAGTACATTCTCCCACCCATTCTCCTTTTTCCACGGTGTCTTTCAAAGTGCAGTTTTTAATTTTGTAGGTTAAAAATTATCAAATGATCCTTTTGTGGTTTGTTTTTTGCACCCCATCTCAGAAACTCTTGCCTAACCCAAGGCCTGCAACAGTTTTCTTCTGGAAGTGTTACAGTTTTAAGCTCCTACGTTTAGATCTATAATCCAAGCTGAGTTAGTTTTGTAGGGGTGGTGAGGTGAGGGTCAGAGTTTTTGCCTTGTTTTGCCTGTTCCGCTGGTGATCTAGAGGAGTTGGACAATCACAGTTGTGTCATAGAAAGCTCCATCTGGTTCCAGGGTGGAGCCAGGAGAGCGGCTGGGGGACTTTTGCTGGTGTGGACGATGTGGGTTGTGACAGTAGAGAGAGAAGGTTCTAGATGAACAGCTGCAGGCTACAGGTGGGCTCGGAGATCCTTGGTAGAGGAGGAGATTGGGGAAGCTGGTGTACACGAGTTGGTTATGACCTACCCATTTTCTATTGTGATATTTAGCGGGGGGAGAGGGCTGTCTATACCGTGATTAAAATTTTGTTAAATTTCTCCCATAAAATCAGTCTTTGCTTCCCTTGAAACATCAGCACGTCTGGCCACGCGTGGGCCCCCATTCTCACGGGGCAGCAGCCCTCTGGGGCCACACAGAGGAGGAGGCCTCGCCGTGGGTGCACGCGGGTTAACACCAGATTGCCTGGCACGTGGGCAGGACCCTGTCACCTCCGAGGTCAATGCCCTGCCACAGGAGCGAGTAGGAGCGCCTCAGGGTCAGCCGAGCTGCCATGGAGTCTTGCTTGGGTGTCTTAGGGCTGTGAGGAGACCAAGCAGACCCTGGCCCAGAGGGAGGGAGCACTCAGGCAGAGCTCATGGCCGGAGCAAGAAGACCCCATCATGAAGCGGCAGAAAACTGAGGAAGCCTTTGCAGATGCCTCCGGGGGCTCTTTCCAAGACATGTCCATCTTCACTGAAAGAATGCTATGCTCCTACGGGTGTGTTGAGCAGTTGGGAACAGAACAGGGCTTGCCACCATCAGCCAGGACCCGGGCGCTTTCCACCTGCCCTAGGGCACTCCCTCTGCTGCCTTCGCCTGATGGTTATCCCCACTGCCACGAAGACCACGGTGCAGATGGAGCTCCAGAACTGGGTCCTCTGATGGCTGCATCCAAAGGCAGACGGGGCACATTTCTCCTCTCTTGCCTCATTCTAGAAGGTTCCAGGAGATTTCTTCTCACATCTCAGTGGCCAAAACATGGTCATGGGCCCAAGCCCTAGCAGCACCTGGCACCCTCTCTTGGGGGTCCAGGCTCTACCAGCAGGAGAGGGGCGGCTGGTTAGTGGATGACCTCTGGCCCCAGCACACGGCCCGTATGGCAGTGAACAGCTCAGACCCCCACCTCCTCTAGAAGGACTAGGAATTAGAGTCCAACAGGTAGCACACAGTTCTGAATCCCAAGGTATGCAAACCCAATTATGCCTCTAAAACAAGAGCTCCTTTTCAGCCACTTAAAAAAAAAAAAAAATCGTCAAGTCAGCCCTTAAACTCAATTAGAAGTTAATTAACCACTAATATCATACCAACTTTACTTAATGAAATATATTTCCAGCTCAGTACACTGGATGGTTTTAATAACCAACATTCCAGAGCTAATAGGAGAATCCAAAATTGGAATGAAACTCGTTCATTGGTAAAACGCATTTAGAGCTACTGAAGATTTAGTATGAGCATGACGTCCGCCGTGGGTGAGAAGGGTAGCGAAGGTCTGTTTGCAAGGCGGCATCGCGAAGTTAATGTTTGAATTGTGGCATGCAGAAGCTGCCACCGTTAACATACCTTGTTTAATGTTTAAGAGGATTAATCTGCCTGCACGTCGTCCTGTGAGGCTACGCAGAGAAAGAACAGCTAATCCTGGAGCCGCACCGGGGGATCGGGCAGCCTGCGCCAGAGGTGGTGAGAATCCCTGTCCAGGCGGAGGCTGGGGGAGCGAGCCATCTGTCCCTCTGCCCAGCACTCCTGCTCCAGCATCTGTATTATGATAAAGGGCAGAGTCTTTCTCGCTTACTTGCTTATTCATTTTCTTCTCTTTCTTTCTTTTCTTTTTGAGAGAGAGAGAGAGAGAGAGAGAGAGAGAGAGAGCGTGTGGGGGAAGGGCAGACCAAAAGGGAGGGAGAATCTTTTTATTTTATTTTATTTTATTTTATTTATTTTTTTATTATGTTATGTTAATCACCATACATTACATCATTAGTTTTTGATGTAGTGTTCCATGATTCATTGTTTGCGTATAACGCCCAGTGCTCCATGCAGAACGTGCCCTCTTTAATACCCATCACCAGGCTAACCCATCCCCCCACCCCCCTCCCCTCTAGAACCCTCAGTTTGTTTTTCAGAGTCCATCGTCTCTCATGGTTCGTCTCCCCCTCCGATTCCCCCCTTTCATTTTTCCCTTCCTGCTATCTTCTTCTTCTTCTTTTTTTTTTCTTAACATATGTTGCATTATTTGTTTCAGAGGTACAGATCTGAGAGTCAACAGTCTTGCACAATTCACAGCGCTTACCAGAGCACATACCCTCCCCAGTGTCTATCACCCAGTCACCCCATCCCTCCCACCCCACCCCCCACTCCAGCAACCCTCAGTTTGTTTCCTGAGATTAAGAATTCCTCATATCAGTGAGGTCATATGATACATGTCTTTCTCTGTTTGACTTATTTCGCTCAGCATAATACCCTCCAGTTCCATCCACGTTGTTGCAAATGGCAAGATTTCATTCCTCTTGATGGCTGCATAATATTCCACTGTATATATATACCACATCTTCTTTATCCATTCGTCTGTCGATGGACATCTTGGCTCTTTCCACAGTTTGGCTATTGTGGACATTGCTGCTGTAAACATCAGGGTGCACATACCCCTTCGGATCCCTACATTTGTATCTTTGGGGTAAATACCCGGTAGTGCAATTGCTGGGTTGTAGGGTAGCTCTATTTTCAACTTTTTGAGGAACCTCCATACTGTTTTCCAGAGTAGCTGCACCAGCTTGCATTCCCACCAACAGTGTAGGAGGGTTCCCCTTTCAAGGGAGGGAGAATCTTAAGCGAGTTCCACGCCCAGCATGGAGCCTGATGCAGGGCTCGATCTCATAACCCTGAGATCATGACCTGAGCCGACATCAAGAGCCAGACGCTGAACCAACTGAGCCACCCCAGGCATCCCTCGCTTATTCAGATGCAAGTGTAACCCAGAGTCACTCTTACTTAGCGCTCATAGAATTTAAAGATGGAATGACTATCTAGGACAGGTTTCTCCAGGAGAATTTTTTTATTTTTATCTTTCCTTCCTCTTTCTTTTTCCCCTCCATCCTCAAAACAAGCCACATTTCTTGGGTATCGGCCTCACCACTGGCAGATGATTAGCTGTCTGATACATACGTCACTGTATATACCGTCCCAGGCACTTTGTGTACACAGTGCAGTTAATCCTAGCCATCCGTGTCGAGGCCAATGTTAGTGTCCCAATCTCATAGTCAAGGAAGCTGACTCAGGAGAGCTATGTGACTTCCCAAAGTCACCTAACAACAGAGCTGGTATTCGAAGGCACGTCTCTCTGACCCCAGTCCCACCATCTCCAACTGTTCCTCTTGTCTCCACGGTCATTTCTTGTCACTGTGTGATTTTCCATGTACCCAGTTATTTAAGGGTATGACCTAATAGGATTTCTTTGGTGCAAAATCCTGCAATTTAGATTTCAACATTGTGAACTTCTCGCTCTTTGGGAAAGGGGCTTTCATTGGTTTTAGGATCATAAAATGTGATGGCATATCTGCTTACACATGTGTCCCTGAATCCAGTGTGGAAGAAGATATTAAACACTCTCTTCAAGTTGGGGATTTTAACCTGCCCTCCCTATCCACCCCCTGCTTTTAGGGAGTTTGGGGAGCTGGCTGGAATGTGAGCTGGGGAATTGTGACCATCTGGAGACCAGAGACACCCACAGGATGGACAGACCCAGAAATACGCAAGGGGAGGGGCCACCCCTAGAGACGGTGGGTCCAGGTCAGAACAGATGCACCAAGGCGGAATATCCAAAAACGTCTGCCAGAGGTAGGAGTCTTGCAAGCGGGTGACCGTCCTGGTGATGAACTCCAGGTGACCGTGGAACGTCTGTCATAGGGCAGGTGGATGGAGGTAGCTGCCAGTGCAGCCATGGACACAAGTCCAGAGCAGGTACTCAGGGCTCAGGCAAAGATGAGACAGGGCTTTGGTCCAGGAGGAAGTGACCAGGAGGTCAAGATTGGTGTGCCGTACCGGGGCTGGAAATGGGGCACAAGTCTAGGCAGAACGTCTGCCCAGAGCACCTCTGTGAGACACCCCCTCGGGTTTCCCTTAGGACAAGACCCCACGAGGCCCAGCTTCTGCAGGGGTAAATACCCAGTAGTGCAATTTCTGGGTTGTAGGGTAGCTCTATTTTCAACTTTTTGAGGAACCTCCATACTGTTTTCCAGAGTGGCTGCACCAGCTTGCATTCCCACCAACAGTGTAGGAGGGTTCCCCTCTCAAGGGAGGGAGAATCTTAAGCAAGTTCCACGCCCAGCATGGAGCCTGATGCAGGGCAGGAAGCGATGTAACTCTGAAAGCACTGGGAACACTGGCCCACCAGAGGCTCTGGAGTCTGTCCTGGGTCTGCAAACACCACATTCACTTACACTGATTGAGATGCTGACCACCTTTGAGCACCGTAACTAGTTGGAAGGACAGTTCCGGTGATGGCAGGGACGCTCTTACAGAGGCTTCCTTACCAGGACTCTGGGGGCACGACAGAGCCCTTGAAGGAGCCATGCATGTTCAGAGCAGTGGCAGCCCCAGGAACACCCCTGACAGGCATGGCTGCCCAGACTCAGCTAGCAGACCACCAAGGGACCCAAGAGTCCAGGGAGGCTGCAGCTTCAGGAGCGCTATCAGCAAGGGGTGCAGCTGGGAGCCGCTCCCCAAAAGCGTACATCTCTGCATCAGCTGCTGGAGGACTCTTCCTGCAGCAGCCATTGGGAGCCTTGGAAGCAGGGAATCGTCACCCACTGAGACAGCTGTCGTAGTGCCTCGGGGGACACACAGCAGATGGAGAACTGGGTTGGGGCTTTGTATACAGTTCTGTGCTCTGGAATCAGAAAGACCAGTTCCAACTTTAACGATGCTCCTTACTAGTTGTGTGGTTTGGGGCAAAAAAAAATCATGCAGTCTGTCTCAACCCAATGTCCTTGGCTAGGAAGTCAGGATAATAGCTCTTACCTTACGTGGAAGTTTTCATAAGTTTTTATATTTTGCTGAATTTTGTGCATAGTGCTTCAATGTTCTGTTGCAACATAATAAAGCACCCCAAACTTGGTGATGGAGTACAAATGCCATTGTATTATGTTTGCAGACCTTGTGGGTCAGTAATTCAGACATGGCGCAGCGGGGGACGGGGTGGGGGCTCGCCTCCCTCTTCTTGGCTGGGTCTGGTCATCAGAGTAATCCCAGCCCCAGTGATCAATGGTGCCGGGATTGGTTTAGCAGTGGGATTGGGAACCAAAGATGAGTGAAGGAAGGACGTTCGCTGGGGGGTCTAGATAAGGAGTCTGCTTTCTCTTGGGGTACAGGCTGTGAAAGAGAGCATGGCACCCCCACTGCACGGACAGCCTTCCTAGCTTCCCAGAGTGGTCAGCTGAGGAGGAAGCTGCCCCGTGGGCCTCCAGGTGCAGGAGCACAAGGAACCCACGCCTGTGACGTCTTCAGTCCCCAGAGCCAATACCCATCCTCAGTGTTCAGTTTTCTTGACTCTTGTTTTTCCTTTTCCAACTGATGGAGTTGTTCACTAAGATGGTGCATGGAAGGGGCAGCATCAAGGGGCCACCTTCTGCACAGAAGCTTCTGGCCAACTCCGAATATCCGTGACCGAGGGAGAGCTTTGTGATCACGTGCTCTGCTCTCTTCTGAGGAGTAAGCTTCCGGACCACCAGGGAAGGTACGGGAGGAAGCCTGCAAACACTGGGTGAGTTTGGACAGGAGCATCAGTCCTCAGCTGAGAATTTGAGCTGTCACCCTCCCCTCCAGTGCCCACAGACAGCTCTGGCCTGCAACAGAGCCTGGGTGTTTTGGGAGATGCCCTTGACATCAGTTATGCTCTATTGTAGGTGCACACAATAATAACACTTGGCTTTTGGGACCTTTTTAGAGAACGTGGTTATCCATACCCATTGCTATCACATTCATCCACGGTCTCAAAGAATCTCTCTGGCACTTGATGCCAAAATGCCCACACTAACTGCAAAAGACACCTATTCAGGGCCCCCACTCTATCCAAGAGTTGGGGCCGTCACCAAACACCCCAGTTAGGGTCTTTTGAGATTGATGCATCCATTCCAGCAACTCGGAGGCAATTAGTCTTCCAGAAGAGCCACTGAGAACATCTATCACGGTATTGGGCAAGTCACCCACCACACTGAGCCTCGGTGTCCTCAGGCATAAATCAGGGGCCACCTACAGCAGATGACATTGATCATATAACGTGTCTCTAACGTGTCCGGCGAGGTGCCGACCCAGGGCGTGAGCTGAGCACTGGGTTTGTCATGACCGCTACCTGCGGGCAGCTCAGCAATGCGTAGACCAGCCTTGCCTGCAGTGAGCACCGTCACCGCGCCCTCTCCCGCACACGGAACACGGGGAAGGAATGGCACCATTGCCACAGGGTGGTGTCTGAGGATTATCATCAATAAATGTGAAGATGACCCCTCCAAATGAGGCACCAGTACATGGTGGTGTATATCCCCAAGGATGGTCTGAGCTGCTTTCCTTCTAGGGGAAGAAGAGACACTCAGAACAATAGCCCAGGAAGGCAGATGATAGTGTGCAGGGAATGTACTTCTCCACCTCCTGCATGAAACAGAACAGGCTGTCCCCATGCCCACCCTGTTAGGTTGATAGGTCAGTCCAAGGGCCGGGCAGGGCTGCCTGCAAGGGTGAGCTTGGAACTGGGCTCCCTCATCCCTTCCTCCCTGAGTGGGGCTCCCTGGTGACGCCCCCAGCTCAGAGGCAGACGGAGAGGGAAGGGACCTCACGTTGGTACATATACAGTCATGCCCCTCAACCACGTCCAGAAGTCAATGATCCTCCTCTGATGAATCCTCAGAAAGTCAGGAGCAGCCTCATGCCACGTGACAATGTCTATGTCACTCGCTGCCCTTCATTTCATCCCATGAGCATTTCGTCACTCCACATCATCACAAGAAGGGTGAGTGCAGGATGACAAGATATTTTGAGAGACCATGTTCACTTAACTTTTATCGTACGGTCTTATAATTGTTCTATTTTATTACTAGTTTTTGTTGTTCATCTCTTTGCTGTTCATCTCTCTGTGCCTGATTTATAAATTAAAAACTTTACCATAGGTGCACATGTACAGGAAAAAAACATAATCTAGGTAGGGCAGGGTACTACCTTCGGTTTTAGTCATCCGCTGGGGGTCTCAGAACACATCCCCCATGGAGAAGGGGTACAACTGTATACCCAAGAAAAAAAGAGAGAAAGCAATGCTGGGTGACACAGAGCATCTCTTTTTATAGCCACCTGTGGAAAAATGCCTTTCATCTCATTTAAATTTCCCTTATACTCCCAAACTTACAAGAAGACTTAAAAGTACTTAAAATGCGAACTACTTATATAACCTTTGCCTTTTCCCAACACTTGTGATGTGCACTTGTCCATCTCCACGTGCTAGGAGGGAGTTCAAGTTCTGTCTACATCCAGCTGCTTGCTCGCAGACATCTTCTCTATGAATCGCCCGTCCACAGTCACGTCTTGGGCATCTGAGGTCTTTCCAATTTTTTCTGCTGCTCTGAATAGCGAGCAATAAACACCCTTGGGCAAGCTGCTTTAAAAAAAAAAAAATTCCTTCCCATATCTCGTTAGAATGTTGCTGTTTGCCTTCCCCTGTTTTATTGGGGTCAGGGAAAAAAAAGATTCACTCAGGTCCCCATAAACAAAGCTGTCCCATGGGAATGTGCCTGGTAGCAGGGGGAGAGGCAGCCCTGGGATAGCTGGCTGGTCCCAGAGGGTGCGGCCCTGCTCTTGAAGTCCTGGCTTCTCCTTGGCCCTCCTTCCTGCTGGCTGACACCTGCCCACTCGCGTCTGCCCTCACAGCTGGCATTCTCCAGGATTCCGTGGCTCCTTCGGCACTGACCGGCCAGTTACGCAGTGGTTTCCATCTGCATTGTCAGCAGGCTCAGTCTGAGGCTATCCCGTTAGTCCCATGTGAATTCACAAAGGCCGGGGCTTATAGGGAGGGCGCAGGATGGGGCAGGGATTCAGGAAGGGAGCCAAATTCAGTTTAACTTCATCTCCCAAGGGAATGTCACAGACCACTCCCAAAATGTAGCAACCATCACCATCTAACTGGCTCATGGTTTTCCCGGCCACTGATTAGGACTGGCCCTAGGAGGTTTTCCTGCCATCCTCGCCTGGGGTTGCTGCTGAGGCTTCGATCAGAGGATGGGTGGGTGAGGCTGTGGGTGCTGCAAGGTCTGGGGGGACAGCCTGCCTGTGCTCCCCTGTGGGCTCCCCAGGCTTCCTCACAGGTTGTCTTGGGCAGAAGGGGCTGTGAATTCATACCTTGTTAAACTTTATCATCATCCCGTGAACAGCATAATCATATTGCATTTTTTTTTTTGCTACTTTTGCTAAAGGTATTAATGCATTAAGTGCAAACATTGAAAATACACCACAAATTTTGCAATTCTGCGTCAGCACTTAGGTTTTCGTTTGTATATACCAGGAAGTGGTTCCCAAACCTCGGATCCTTGGCTAGCCTGCGGGCGGGTGGGCGGGCTGCCCTGGGGGAGGTGAGGCAGGCTCTGATGTGACTGTTAGTGCACAGGACTGGTTGGAGGTGTCCTTGGGAGCACCTGTGGAGGGGGTGGGATGAAGCAAGACTGGGTGGATGGCTCAGTGGCCCCCATGGGAGCTTGGAGCTGGAGCAGCCCAAGTGACAACAACTCCGTATCCGTCAGCCATGGGATACAGCTGCCGCGGTGCGGGGACCTGCGCTTGGGCAAGGGGCTCTTGTCAGCCTGGTGGCCAGGGGGAGGATTGGGCCAGGTGCCCTGGAGCGCACATGCCACCCCATCGAATCTGCTGGGGTTCAGCATGCAGGAGGGGTGGGGCGGAGAGTCCTCCCACAGCCACACCAAAGCTGGCTACTCAGCATCAGGTCTGAGCTCAGCAGCTCCTCGAGGGAGTGCAGCCCTGCCAGGCACCCAGGCTCAGCTGGTCCGACCGAGTCAGACGTGCGCTGGTGCGATTAATCCAGACATGCCTGTGAACCCGCCTCTTTTTTATTTTATTTTATTTATTTATTTTAAAAGATTTTATTTATTTATTTGACAGAGAGAGACATAGCGAGAGCAGGAACACAAGCAGGGGGAGTGGGAGAGGGAGAAGCAGGCTCCCCGCAGAGCAGGGAGCCCGATGCGGGGCTCGATCCCAGGACCCTGGGATCATAACCTGAGCCGAAGGCAGATGCTTAACGACTGAGCCACCCAGGAGCCCATGAACCCGCCTCTCTTACGTATATACTGAGTTTACCTGAGGCAGGCATTTGTCCGAGGCTGAAATGCTGCTCCTGGATTAGCTGCTTCTCATCATCGGGTGGCTTCTTCTTGCAGCTGATCCTGGAGGAGGTCAACCCATTTTCAGGATTCATAACCACCCTCCCTGGTCCAGGCCTTGGGTCTCCAACACTCATGGGCTGTTACAAAAGCCTCAGTGCTTTCAGTAAATGGTGATTCCCACACAGGTACTACCAGGGAAGGTGGTCTCCAGTGATACCATCTGCCCCCTCTCCCCCCACCTGCCCACTGCCCCTCCACCTGCCCACTATCTCCACCACCAACCCACTGCCTCCCCACACCTGCCCTTTAGGGAGGGTGCCAGGACTGGCTTTGGACCTCCAGGACCTCCAGGAGGGTCACCTGTGGGGCCAGACGAGGCCGGGAGCTCACAGGGGACTTGTAAAGAGAGCTTGCAGAGAGCAGGTGCCTGACAAATGCACAACGTCCGAGCGCTGTCAAAGCTCAGGTGAACACAATTAGGCAAAGTACTGAGAACAGATTGTCAGGTGCGTGTCTGTGATGGAAGGGGGGTGGGTAGAGAGGGTGGCTGGGAGATAACGTAAGTCAGAGGTTCTTATGCTCTCCCCCTCCCTCCTCTCCATCACAGACACACAACTGCCGGTATTCCAGGCCATCTGTCCTTTTCTCAGCCGATAGAGAGTTCTTCCAGAGCCTTCCATACACCACTGCTACCCTGTTCCCTGATGGGCTGATGGCTGCAGTCAGCAGTCTCGGCTCAACCGTCTTCCAGACATTTCTGTTTGCATGCTCTGTGCTCCGTGCATGCTTCAAGCTCAGTATGGCCAGCATGGAACTCATCATGAAGACTTGGGGGCCCCAGCTGCTCCCCTCTGTTTTCTTGCAGTCAGACCCCCAAGGCTATGCTGCCCAGAGCAAAGCTTCTCAAAGCATGGTCCCCAGATAAGCAGCATCTACACCTCCTGCAAATGTGTTACAAATGCAGATTCTGGGCCCCATGCAGGCCGACTGACTCCGACACTCTGGGTGGGTGAGTCGTGGGTGTTCTATCCACACCCGCCTCGGAGAACCACTGGCTTAGAGATGGGAAGGTATAGGACTGGGTGAGGGCATACCCCATCCTCTGGAGCCCACAGCTGCTGTGCCCTCCAAGTTTGTACTGTCATCAGGGAGTCTTTGCTTACTGTCCTCTTCCCCCACTCGTCAGAGCTCCGGGGTTCCTGATCCGGCCCCTCTCTACACCAGTATCTCCAGTATCTGGCGTGGAGTAAGGGCTTAACGTGCTTTTCGCCGAAATGAGCTGCCGTCGTGATAATGATCCAAATGGTTAACTCAGTGTCAAAGATGTCCCTATTTGTGGGAAAAATGGGACCATTTCCCGGGGCCCCTCGTTTTATTGGGCTCCGCAGCTATTGGCGAGGGAAGGTGACAATAGCTGGCCATGTACAGGGGCCTCTTCAGGAGAGCATTTCCCCCTACCACGTCCACCTCCTGAATGCTGTGCATGCATTTCCTGGTCCAGATTCGGGGTATTTATTGAAACCACATTTAGACCCATTGAGACATGTCAGGTGCAAGTGTGCAGTTCGCCCCGGCCCTGGAGGAAATGGCCCGTGTGGCCGCAGCGCTCGGCATCCGGGGTCGTGCCTGTGACAGTGGTCCCTCAGTCCACACCTGGGGCGGCCCCGCGAGCCTGCACCACGCCCAGCTCTGCGGCATGCACAGGTGCAAACAGGAAAGAGCTGAGTGGAACCAGGAGTGAATTAGCTGAAATGTGCTTGAAATCTCTCAACATTGTTTTTTTTTTTTTTAATTTCAATGTCATGCTGATTCATTTAATGGACAAACTCATTGCACACCGACTGGGATGCTGACTTACCCGAAGACGTTACTCCTCTCTCCCCTGCCGCAGCTGGTTGGACCAAGGGCAGTCACCTGACCCGCGGCAGCCAATCGGGGGCTAGGGCGTGAGCAATGACGTCATCGGATCCCGGGCGTGGGCAGTGACGTAGCCTGGCATGACACACAGCCCCATCCCTCCAGTTCTTGCCGTCTAGCATCTGTTTGGGAAATGTGGAGAGACTGACCTGGCTTGCAGTGAGTGTGGCAACAAAACATGTTCCAAGATCATAGGTGAGTAAGCAGTGGAAACCAAATGAAAGAAGACAAGACATCTGCTGGGATGCAAAGACCTTCCCGAGGCAGAGGGTGCAGGACCTGGAGGGAGGGAGGAAGGGCTCCTTTCCCGCAGCTTCCCCGTTCGGGCCCCCAGGTTTGCAACTTGTCCTAAGAGGAGCTTGAGTGAGCCTCTGTTCTCTGCAACTAAAGGAATTTGGGTTAACCCAGGATCTGGAACTTACGCTTTGTATAACAAGTACCTTGAGTAACATACATTTTATTGCCATTTGTATTAAAGACAACATCGCTGTCTGGGTTCAAATCTTGTTCTTTTTTTTTTTTTTTAAGATTTTATTTATTTGAGAGAAAGAGAGAGAGAGTGGCAGGAGGGGCAGAGGTAGAGGGAGAAGCGGACTCTCTGCTGATCAGGGAGCCAGATGCAGGACTTGATCCCAGCACACACACCGCCCCCCCCCCATTATGACCTGAGCTGAAACTGAGTCAGGCACTTAACCGACTGAGCCACCCAGGCACCCCTCAGATCTTCTTTCTAGCTGATCGATGTTGGGCAAGTTACTTCTCTGACCCTAGTGCTTACAACAGTGCCTGGAACAAAGAAGTGCTCAGTAAACAGTAGCCATTCTAAGTCCTGGCTCTTTCTGCTCTATCACGGTGTTCCTGATGGTGTTCACGGGCCTCCTGAAATCCAAATTTAACTGAACCATTCTGTAGTTGCCTGTCTTTAATGAGAAAGACTGCATGGAAGGGCTTTATAAACTGTAAAGTACTGTCTAAATCAGTTGTTTGCCAAGTGAGATTCCCGAAGCTGCAGGATCAGCATTACTGGGGAACCCAGGCCCCCACCCCGAACTTACTGACTGGGAAATGGGGTTGGGGGGAGCACAGATTCTGATGGAAGCTCTCCTGTGATTTTAAAAAGAAATGTGTGTTGGGGCGCCTGGGTGGCTCAGTCGTTAAGCGTCTGCCTTCGGCTCAGGTCGTGATCCCGGGGTCCTGGGATTGAGCCCCGCGCGTTGGGCTCCCTGCTCCGCGGGAAGCCTGCTTCTCCCTCTCACACTCCCCTTTCTTGTGTTCCCTCTCTCGCTGCCTCTCTCTCTGTCAAATAAATAAATAAAACCTTAAAAAAAAAAAAAAAGAAATGTGTGTCTTGTTTTGTGGGAACTGATTTTCTACATCACATTTCACCAATTTGCTTGATAGTAAAAATGACCTGGGGTGATTGTTATAAATAGATTCTTGATCCCCACCCCAAATTGCAGAACTGGGCTCCGCATGGGAGGGCCAAGGGGATCATAGCCCAGGGCTGAAAACATACCATCAAGAATAAAAATGCAGGGGCACCTGGGTAGCTGAGTCCATTAGGCATATGAATCTTGATTTTGGCTCAGGTCATGATCTCAGGATTGTGGGATTGAGCCCCCTGTTGGGCTTGTGCTCAGTGCAGAGTCTGCTTAAGACTCTCTTCCTCTCCATCTGCCCCTTCTCTTACACACACACACGGGAGCTCTCTCTCTCTCTTTCTCAAATAAATAAATAAATAAATAAATAAATCTTTTTTTTTTTTCAGAAAAAGAATAAAAATGCAGGGACATTTTTGCCCTGGGTGGCTCAGATGGTTAAGCAGCTGCCTTTGGCTCAGGTCATGATCTCAGGGTCCTGAGATCGAGTCCCGCATTGGGCTCTCTGCTCAGTGGGGAGCCTGCTTCTCCCTCTCCCTCTGGATCTCCCCACTGCTCATGCTCTCTCTCTCTCAAATAAATAAATAAAATCTTAAAAAAGAAAAAAAGAAAACAAAGGCGGTTCTAAAGAGTCAACTTCCAGCTAGCTACAAGAGCCAGCTGACCTGTCCATGCATTGTGGAGGATGCAGCAGTGGGAACCCCAAGAACAGGGACCTCCACATTCCAGGAAACTCACAACCCTTGGTCCTGAGCACATACCCTCAGGTGACCAGAGGCCTCTTGTCCTTCCCCAGACATGGGAAAAGCAGCAACCCCACCGGAGCAGAGGGCTGACCTCTGTCTTGTACTATGGAAGGAACTTAGTGAGCTTAAGTCCTCACCTGCAGCTTGGAGCACCTCCCTGCTGAGTCCTAGGCCCTTTGGGGTGAAACTCAGCACCCCCAAACAAGAGAAGCAGCCGATACCTCCTGAAGAAATGGGTACCTTCTCTTCTGCTCCCCCCACGCAGAGGGAGGTCCTGCCCTGGTCCCCTGGCCCCTGGGGACCCTCTCTTTCCCACGGTTAGCTCTCTCTGCTGTGGAGGAGAGATATATTCATATAAGTTCATAGAGCATTGCTGGGCACAGGTCTATAGTAAGATGGGCAAAGTGTCCACCAGATAGCTTCGGACGCCCACGGTGCCAAGCACCCCTCAAAGCCTTGAGTGTCATGCCTGGGACCTGGCAGGACATAGGTAGATAGGCCGGCCACGAGCCCGGCCAGACATCCCCTCCCGCTGGTCACCTCCCGCATTCACTGCTGTAATTGTTCTGCATACAGCAGGCCTCCTCTCTCACCTACAAGGCCTGTTAGCAAAGTCTAAAAATTGCTCTGATGTCATCGGCTAGTCTGGAAATCATGCTGGCCCTTACTACAAAGTGCTCCCGAAGGAGCCGAGTTCTGAGAGCAAGAACACTGTGTTGTTTAGAAAATGCCAGCTTCTGTCCTCTATCAGAGAATTACCAGGTTGGTATCCAATCTTCACGGTGTGTGATTCATATGAGAAGCTTGTTGACGTGAAAAGTCCGATTCAGTGTGCTTTGTGGACCAGCGTGGAGTAGCATTGTCAAAAAATGCCATCCCCAATTCACAAGAGAAAAAAAAAATGGGTTCAGAAATAGTAATTGACCTTCCCATAGACTCCCAGAGCTCACCAGGAAACCAGTATTTCAAACTAATTCCTCAAGTCCAAGTGCAGAGTCTTCCCCCGACCAGAAGATGAGGATATCGAGGTAACAATGGGGCACTTCACCTTTACTAGAACCTTCCCAAAGTAGGCTCTGTGGTCAGGACTTTAACTTCTATGTATTTTAGAAACCCAATTAGAAATCTGTGTTTGTTGGGGCAGCTGGGTGGCTCAGTTGGTTACGCATCTGCCTTTGGCTCAGGTCATGATCTCAGGGTCCTGGGATCGGGTCCAGCATTGGGCTCCCTGTTCAGTGGGGAGTCTGCTTCTCCCTCCCCCTCTGTCTCTCCCCTGGCTTGTGTGCTCACTCTTTCAAATAAATAAATAAAATCTTAAAGAAGAGATAAATCTAATCTGTATTTGTTTTGATTCAGTCAAGTATCTTTTAAAGACTTTTTAAAAACCAGAAAAAAAGTCTTTTCTATTTACCCACATATTTATTTCTGAAACTTTCCATACCTTTATGTAGACACACATTTTCCTTTGCTGTCATTTTGCTTCTGCCTGAAGGAAGGACTTTTTTTTTTTTTTTTTTTTTTTTTTGTACTGTGCCTCTGTTGTGATGAGTGCTTTGAAAACCTTTCCATGTCTGGGAGTTTTTGTTTGCCTTCATTTTTGAAAGATGTTTTCACTGGACATAGAATTCCACAGAGAGTTTTTGTTGTTTTTCTTTTTTTAGTATTTTGAAGATGTTCCAATAGTTCCAGACTGGGTGTTTCTTTTCTTTCTTTCTTGTTTAAAAGATGTATTTGATTTATGACATTGTGTAAATGTAAGGGGTATGACTGTTGATTTGATGCGTTTATATACCGTAACACGATTGTCTTTATAGTCATAGCACCCATATCGCATCATGTAGTTATTTCTTTTGTGGTGAGAATAATTAAGATCTGGTCTCTTGGCAAGTTTGAGGATTATGATACAATGCTACTGTCTATACTTACTGTACTGTGCATTTGGTTTTTCAGGATTTGTTTATTGCTAGTTGCAAGTTTTTCCCCTTAAACCACATCTCTCCTATTCTCCCACCCTAGCCCCTGGCAACCACCACCTCACTCTGTTTTTATAAGTTTGGCTTTTCTAGGGCCCACACCTAAGTGACATCATATAGTATTTCTCTTACTCTCACTTATCTCTGTGTTTCTTTTTTTTTTTTTCGATTCATTTATTTACTTTAGAGAAAGAGAGAGAGAGAGCATGTGAGCAGGAGGAGAGGCAGAGGGAGAGGGAGAGAGAATCTCAAGCAGACTCCATGCTGAGCACAGAGCCGGATGTGGGGCTCGATTCCACGACCCTGAGATCATGACCTGAGCTGAAATCAAGAGTCAGATGCTTCACCGACTGAGCCTCCCAGGTGCCCCTCTCTGTGTTTTTCTGACAAGGAGCCTAGATCTGCTTCTCTGTGCGTGATATGTCCTTTCTTCTCTACTGCTTTTTAGATTTTTCTTTATTGCTGGCTTTAAGCAATTCAATTATGATGTGCCTTCATGTAATTTTCTTTATCTTGCTTGTGATTGGGGCTCTTTGAGATTCTTGAGTCTGTGATTTTATAGTTCTCAGCAGAGTTGAAACATTTTTCAGCCATTTTTTCTTCAAATATTTTTTCTCCCCTCCCCTAATATCGCCACCCTTTCCCTGACCCCAATTACACGTATGTTAGACTCATGTCCTCTTACAGCTCACGTTTGCCTGTTCTTTCCCCTTTGCCTCAGTTTCTGTGTTTCATTTTGGGTAGGTTCTCTTGCCATGTTTTCTTATTTGCAAAAGTATCTACCCTGCTGTTGTCCTATCTAGAGTTTTCTCATTTCTAGAATTTGATTTGGGTTTTTAAAAATATCTTCTGTGCCCTCCATAGCATGCTTGATCTTTTTTATTTTCTTGAACATATGAGATATAGGTTTAATAACCTTTTAATGTTAATGTTAATGTCTTTCAATGTTTTTTTTTCCTACCAATTCTATCATCTGTATTATTATGGGTTTGTTTCCACTAATTGATTTTTGTCATCATTATGAGAAGTATTTGTCAGATTCTTTGCACGAATGATAATTTTTGACTGAATGCAGACTTTGTAGATTGTATGTAGGTCTTGCACACTAGATATATTTTTTAAAGGTTTTATTTATTTGAAAGAGAGAGAGAGTGAGTGGGAGGGAGGGATAGGGAGAGAGAATCTGAAGCAGACTCTGTGCTGAGTGCAGAGCCTGACATGGGGCACAAACCCATGACCTTGAGATCATGACCTGAGCTGAAATCAAGAGTCAGGTGCTTAACCAGCTGAGCCACTCAGGCACCCCACACACTAGATTTTTTTTTCCATTCCTATAACTGTGTTTGACCTGTGTTTTGTGATGCCATTAAGTTACTTAAAAACAGTTTGATATTTCTGAGGCTTATTGGAAAGCTTTCTTAGGTCCAGAGCAACTTTTTATCTAGAGCTATAGCTCTTTCTCTCTCTCTCTCTTTTAGACAACAACAGTTCTGGAATAAACCTGTTCTACTCTGGCTTGGAGGAGCATGGACTATTTCTGCCTCTTTATCAACTGCTGGTATTATCTCCTCTGTAGCTTTCAGGTAGGTTCTCTTACTGGCTTCGGTTCATTTCCTATACTCATGTGTGTTCTGATCAGTATTCATCTAGATTCAAGGGAAGCCCTCTGCAAGTCTTCAAGGCGCCCCACCGTCTGCAGCACTGTCCTCCCTAGCTCTGCGTTCTGCGCACTCAGCTCCGCACACCCTCTCAGGGAGACCGCTGGGCTTGGCCTGAGACTTCCCTCTCCGCACTGATGCCTAGAAGCTCTCCAGGTGGTGTCCTCTGTCACCTGTGGAGCTCCCCTCATTTGCTCCTCTTCTCAGAGATTCCTGTCCTGTGCTGCCTCAAGTCCAACCGCTGAGCTGTTTAGGTGGGTGCCTAAATCTGGTCCCTGTTCTTCCATCTTGCCCGGAAGCTCAAAGCCTTGGCGTGGTTTTGCATGCCTGTCAGCAGTGACCTTTTGTATGACTCCAGGCCCCTGTCAGCCTATCGATGCTTCAGCACTGTGCCCCTCACTCAGGTCTGCAGGACCTTCTGGCTGCTTGTGTGCACCCCACGAGCCATAGGCAGCCAGGAGAAATGCCATGAGCTCAGCTATCCATACACCTGCCACGTTTCTGGTTGTGCTGCCCACAGGCAGGGCTTCCCCTGGAGACCCTCTGCCCTCCCTGGACATCCTCCCCCACTGGCACGCTCCCTGAAGCTCACCAGTAGCACCAATATTTTGGGTTCAAGCATGCCAATTTGATGATTGTCATAGCTGCCCTGTCACCTTTGAGGTTCAGTCTGGAGAGAGCCAAGGAAAGGAGCCCTGGGGGTAACCCTCTGTCCTTCCATCAGACAAGAAGAGAGGGGTTTCAGCTTCTCTATCCTGTTCCTCCTCAGGCTCTCAGTCATGAGAGGCGGAGGTGGGCATCTCTGCTGGAAGGAGCCCTGCGATCAGAGCCATCCAGTGGTGGTTCTTGCTGGTGTAGACACCCCCCTCCCCTCCTCTCCTTCTTCTGTTCCAGTTTGTACATTTCTACCAATTTCAACTGATTTTGACATAAACCCAGACTTACACTAAAGTTGCCAAAATCACATACAGAGTTCCCATATACTTTTCACTCTGCTTCCCTAAATCTTATATAACCACAAGCCATTTGTCCAAATCACGAAGTGAACATTGATACAATAGTACTAAGTAATCTATAGCCTTATTTGAATTGCAGAACGTCTCCCACTAATATCCTTTGTCTGGGGCAGGATATACAACCCCGGGATCACTTGTCATGTGCCCTCAGGGCCTATGTCTTGCTGTGTCTCTCGCGACCTTGATCCTTTTTGCACAGCACTGGTGGGTTATTTCCTAGACCACCCTTCACTTTGGGTTTGTCTGGTTCCTCCTGCTGGTTTCAGTGTTGCATTTTTGGCAAGAATAGCACGGAGCGATGATGTTTGTTCTTCTCTGTGGCTCCTGTCTGGAGGCACATACTTTTTGCTATGCTCGTCACTAGTGATGTTGACTTGGACTTCTTGATTAAGAGGGCGTCAACCATCTCTCTCCACTGCAAAGTTATTATTTTCCCTCTGAAATCAGTAAGTGGCTTGTGGGAAGACTCTTCGAGGATATGTAATATTCCGTTTCACACCATCACTGTTTCTCTTCCCTGCTTGTCCTCTCACTCTGGCTTTTGTGTTTTCCTTTGGAAGAGCCTGGCTTCCAAGTGAGATTCTATTCACAAAAGGAACCCAGTGGGGGTGGGCTTCATCGCGGTTGGCCCCACCCCAGTCCTGGCGTGGGTTCTTTTCCCACTGCATGCCCAGCCTCTGGATGCCAAGACCCCTGTGCTCTGTTTGCTGCTGGGCCACGCTGTCCATGCTGCTGTCCCACGTGGTCCCCCAAGGGCCAGTTTCCTTTTGACAACCTGCGTCCCCTCTCCCTGGTGCACCAGGATTCATCCCCTGTCCCCAGCTTTCTCAAAGTCCATGCTCCTCCCTCCTCCTTCTTGAATTTTCCTAGGAGTAGAGGCCTGTTCCCGAGCAGGGGACAGAGTCTTCTTCTCTCTCCATTCTATCTCTTCCTCTCTTATTTTGGTGCGGTGGATGGTTGCCCTGTGTGTGGTCTCCTGTCCACCTGTCCTATATGTGGGTCCTATAACTTCCCATGTTAGGAGACCTGCTCCCAGGACAGGAGCTAGGATTCTCTCTCCCGGGCTCCCTTACAGCTCCGGTGCAGACCTGGGCTCGGGGCTCTGCCGATCACATGCATTTGCAGGAGGCTGTAACTTGAAGGAGAACAAGAAAAGGCATCAAATCCTCTGCAGACCCCAAGATCGGATTGCTTCTAGCAGCAGCTAGCGAAGCTCCTGCCATCTGAGGCTGGTGTTAGTGTGGCAGCCGGGGGGGGCGGGTGTCCCTGCCCACAGAGGAGCAGGAATGACTGCTTTCCCTGCGGCCACTGAGCTTCCAGACCTGTTCTCCAGCCTCCCAGAGAACCCATGAGCTTCCCAGTATGCTGCCGAGCGCCCAAGCTGGCTGCCGTGGGCTCTCTTGGTCATGTTTGCCTGACTTCCTTTAAGCCTCCCGCTTGGGTCTCAGATCCTTGTTAAGAAAATAACACACGCAGATAAACAAATAAGAGACTTCTCTATTGATCCTTCGCTATTGATCCTTCGCTCTCTCCCTTCCTTTATCGCCTCCTTTCTCAGCTGCTCTGAAATGATTCTATTCCTCCTCGAAGGACGTGGATGTTCCTAATGACCAGAGAGGGGTCACGCACAAGGAGGTGGGAAAAAGAAAAGCACAGAGATAAATATTTCAAGGTAGCATCTCCAGTACTGATGGAAAGTAACATGACACTGTCCAGCATATTCCCGCGGCGCTGTGTGTCCTGTCCTCCCGCGGACTGTGGGGACCGTCTCCCACACACTGTCACCAGACAGATGGCTCAAGTCCACACGAAACAGAGAAACCAGTGTGAACGTGTGAGGCTTACGGAAGGCCACGGGCGTCAAAGCCATTGGAACTCACCAAATCATGAAATCTGTTGAACCGGAAAATACTATTTTGCACTTACCTTTGCTTTGGGTGTGTCTAATAGGCATAGGCGATGCTCTAGGACCTCGAAATAAAACCCTGCCTTAGGATCAGGAGGCCCAGCGGCCAGACCCGCGCCCCGCTCAGTTCAGTCTGCCAAACCTGTGCTGCTCATGAGTACTCGCCCTTCCGTGGGGGCAGCCTCCCCCGGCTGCCGGAAAACACCCCCAAACAGCCCCCTTCTTGGACCTTGGACCAGGGGAGGGAAGTAGGAAATGAGGTATAAATCAGAAGACAAAAACAGGTGTCCTCAGAGGAGAGTGTGGCCCCTGAGTGTGGACTGTGGGATCTTCGCTGTGCGTAACAAATACCCCGAGGTCATCAGGCAGAGCTCTGGTCCAGTGGCAGGTGGCTCACCGGCTCCTTGGCCTGCTGTGCACGGACCTGCTGACATCTGAGGACGTCGGACCCCGGCCACCACAGCAGAGCCTGCTTTCCGGGGGTTCCCCAAGGAAGAGATTCCCTCAAAGGCAGTCTGCTCGCTTTTATAGTCAGGCAGAGGGAGGAGGGACTACGGTTACCCTGTCTCTTCAGGTCCTGTGGTTTTCCTGTTGCCACTTATCAGTTTGGGTTGGAGGCCACCCCTGAGTGGGCAGGGACAGTCACAGAGATGTCTCTGCTTGCAGGGTCCCCCAGCTGCCCTGGCTGGTCTGCACCTGCTCTTCTTCCCAAATGTATTGGCCAAGGCGTTTTCTGCCCTGCCACTCGGGTTAGGCCTCTCCTTTTTTTTTTTTTTAATTTTATTATTCATTATTTATTTATTTGGGAGAGAGAAAACACATGTGTGCACAAGCAGGGGAAGCCACAGGCAGAGGGAGAAGCAGACTTCCCGCTGAGCAGGGAGCCCGATGCACGACTCGATCCCAGGACCCTGAGATCATGACCCGAGCCGAAGGCAGACGCCCAACCGACTGAGCCCCCCAGGCGCCCCTAGGCCTCTCCTTCTTATCTTTTTCAATCAGAACTAACAGTCAGTGCTGCACTAGATGGAGAGGTTTTTACTTGTATGTTTACCCTGAGTCATGAAGACCAGTGAGAGACTGTCTTAATTAGGGTCCATTCCGAATTTCGATGACTTAACATGAAAGACAAAAAATGGAATGCCGTTTTAATGTCTGATATTACGGAAGGGACTGACCATTCCTCAAAGGCTAGCCTAACAACCCAAACCAAAACAGCAACAGTACAAACCCCGCATGCACAAAACAGTAACCATGCGGGATGGCAGACATTTACAACCTTGTTGCTAATTGTTTCATGGTACACACGTATGTTATGTCATTGCCTTGCCCACCCTAAACTCAGCACAATGGTACTTGTCAATTATATCTCAGTCAACTGGGGGGAAAATCAAGAAATACAAGAAAATAACTTCTCCGTGCATCAGCCTTCTTTGGGCCCCTGTAATGTCCTCGTAAAGTGCAGGATTGTGAGGCAGGTTGCACCCCACGTCTGCCCCCTGTGAGGGAGGAAGTAAGGGTGGTCAGCATATGACCAGAAATGTAGGTGCGTGCATACTTACAGACTGTGCTGTGTGTTCTACCTAAGGCACCTGGGGAGGGGGGAGGGGGAGCGTGGGGCGGTGGGGGGGCTGGGCAGGAGGAGGTTGCCTGGAGCACCATCGTAGGGACACGACCATCATGTCACTTCCAGTTAGGGACAAAACCTCTCTTGGGCTGTTCACAGGGCACACTGGGGTTTTAAATGGTGACAAACCATTCGAGCAATAAACACCAAAAACAAAAAAGATTTTGAGCTTTCGGGAAGTTAAAAAAGGCAGCTAAGATAATGTCTTCAGTGACAGTCACATAAGTGACTGGTGTCATCTACTACTTTTACCTGCTTGTCCTCCAGCCTGCTGGGGCTGGGGTCTGAGGTCAGCATTTGGGATCAGCTTTAGAAAAAGCTGGACCTTTGGGGCGCCTGGGTGGCTCAGTCAGTTAAGCACCTGACTCTCGATTTCGGCTCAGGTCGTGATCTCAGGCTCATGAGATTAAGATTCTCTCTCTCCTTCTCCCTCTGCCCTTCCCCACCCCGCCAAAAAGAAAAAAGAAAGAAAAAATAAAAAACTGGACAAAGGAGAAGATTCTTTTGTCAAAACTATTGAACAGAAGACAAAAAGATTCATTATCTGTAATTTCCACCCACATTAAGTTATTTGGATAAAGCTCTGCTGTCATAAGCAGACAGACTTCATTAAAGATAAAGTGCCCCTGAGAACACCTCATGGGTTTGACCACTACTTTGCTAGGGAAAAAAGCAGGGATGTTTGGGGCCCAGTACAGAGCACAGCCCAGGATCAGAAGCCATTGGCCTTTGTGGAAATTTATTGCAGGACATTTATTGACTTGTGAGATAAATATTGACTGAGTCAAAGTCAAGGTTTTTACTTATCTTTGGGAATATAAATCTTGGTCTTCCCAGTGACAATAAGTTGATATGTGATTTGCTGCATAAATTCCAAAGGAAGAGTTTCACGGGAACATCAGTAAATTTCTCCGTCATGACCAGGAGAGTAGCTTTTTAAAAACCCCTACTGAAGAAAGACGGATATCCAGATCTGCTGGAAGCACTGGGTAGCCCAGCTTCCACTGTGACGGAATCCCTGATTTCATTCGCTGGAAACATAGTCGAGAGGACTGTGCATTGGCCTCTATTGTTACTCATTCCAGGTAAGAAGAATCAAGGTTTTCTCTTCCCAAGGAAGAGGAAAATGAGCCCATGTATTCCTGACAACTGCCGCCGTTTGGGACAAAAGATAGTTGCGTTTTTACATATGTAATAGAAGAATTCTAGAAAAGTTTAAGGGATGAAAGAGAAAGAAAAAGAAAGAAAGAAAGACAGTGAAAGAAAGAAAGAAAGAGAGGGAAGGAAGGAAGGAAAGAAAGGAGGGAGGGAGGGAAGGAAGGAAGGAAGGAAGGAAGAAAGAAAAAGAAAGAAAGAAAGAAAGAAAGGTGGGAGGGAAGGAAGAATGAAAGGAGGGAGGGAAGGTGGGAGGGAAGGAAGGAAGGAAGGAAGGAAGAAAGAAAGAAAGAAAGAAAGAAAGAAAGAAAGAAAGAAAGAAAGAAAGAAA
>NC_058414.1:4747737-4747929 GCF_002201575.2 Neomonachus schauinslandi
AAAGAAAGAAAGAAAGAAAGAAAGAAAGAAAGAAAGAAAGAAAGAAAAAGAAAGAAAGAAAGAAAGAAAGGGGGAAGGTGGGAGGGAAGGAAAGAAGAAAGAAAGAAAGAAAGAAAGAAAGAAAGAAAGAAAGAAAGAGAAAGAAAAAAGGAAAGAGAGAGAAGGGAGGGAAGGCGGAAAGAAGGAAGGAAG
>NC_058414.1:4747939-4748207 GCF_002201575.2 Neomonachus schauinslandi
GGAAAGAGAGAGAAGGGAGGGAAGGCGGAAAGAAGGAAGGAAGGAAGGAAGAAAAAGAAAGAAAGAGAAAGGAGGGAAGGTGGGAGGGAAGGAAGGAAGGAGGAAAGAAAGAAAGGAGGGAAGGAAGGAGGAAAGAAGTAAAGAAAGAAAGAAAGAGAAAGGAAAGAAAGAAAAAGAAAGAAAGAGAGAAGGGAGGGAAGGCGGGAAGAAGGAAGGAAGGAAAGGAAGGAAGGAAGGAAGGAAGGAAGGAAGGAAGGAAGGAAGGAAG